>NW_027101793.1:0-29298 GCF_035609145.1 Eleutherodactylus coqui | reverse complement strand
TAAACCCTCAATCACATATTGTTAAATCCCTCCCCTTTCATGTTAGGCCACACCCCCTCCATCAAAAAGGCCAAGAAATGTACAGGTAGTTGAAACTAAAAGGGTTGTACTTAAACTCTAAACCTCTTACACATTTCATTTTTTATTTTTATCAATCTCAAGTCCTAAAAATATAAGTCCCAACCTTTACTAAAAGCTTTTCAGACTAATATTGTCGCCATTATAGTGATTGGCCACGAAGCAAATAGCTCATTTAACTCTCACCCATTCACTTTCTCTGATAACAACTGGCGCTCACATATAATTCAAGCGATGCCGGAGTCAACTTCACAAGCGACTAAGTGCCTCTCCGTCTGGTCTGCACCTCGAAGAAAGCCGCAAATAAAAGAGAACGTTCTACCAAACAATTTGCAGAACAGAGGATGCCCGCAATTGTGTCTCCATCTCTATTGAAATCCAGGTAACATCATATTTGTAGAAAGCAAAGACACATTCCTAATGGACACGACACCAACTATTTATCTATGGATATTGAGATAAAACCAGCGCTTTGAATGTGCAGCCCCACGACAAACAGCAATGAGGCATCGCACTCATAGAGAATCCATTTTTACCTGTCATTACAAACCCGGATACAATTACCATGTGCGAATGAAAAATAAGATACAATGGATACAAAAGATGTTGGCGAAATCACCTCCATTTTGTTTTAGTTTTCACTGTAACAATGGAGGGAGACGATCGTTAAAAAGACACAAGAAGCAAAAAAGGGGGGGAAAAAACTACAACGTAGCAGAAAGTAGCAACATGCAACCCTGTTTATTCAGAATCATAGTAAGGCTTGCCTTCACCTGGTGGAAAGACTCAGTATCCAAATACCCTAAATAGAGATGAGTGAGTATACTCGCTAAGGCACATTACTCGAGCCAGTAGTGCCTTAGCAGAGTATCTCCCCGCTCGTCTCTAAAGATTTGGGAGCCGGCGGGGGGCGGGGAGCGGCGAGGGAGAGTGGGGAGGAACGGAGGGAAGATCTCTCTCTCCCTCTCTCCCCCCGCTCCCCCCTGCTCCCGACCGCAACTCACCTGTCACCGGCGCCAGCCCCCGAATCTTTAGAGACGAGCGGGGAGATACTCGGCTAAGGCACTACTTGCTCGAGTAATGTGCCTTAGTGAGTATACTCGCTCATCTCTACCCCTAAATATACCCTAAAGTGACTATTTGGAGCTTCCTCTGATATGCAGCACCTGGGCACAAATCCCGCTAGCTCCTCCCCCAGCTACACCCCTGCTGAAGGGTATTTAAACTCTAGGCTTTGTTACTCATAATAGTCATTGTTTTATTACATTTGCTACCAATTAGATTCCAAATTGCTTATTACCCACCCAAATTTCTATGTATAGTACTCTTGCTCTGTTTCATCCCTGAGCCTCCTGGTTCATGCTCTTCCTGAATTTCATGGTTCACGAATAGGATGTTCAGGGTTGGAACAAGTTGATGAAAATCCCAAGTAAAAATAATTGGTCTTGCTCCTCTCCTCTATAGTACTTACACATGATGTATGACTGTCCCCAAGAACATGCATCCTAGACTCAGCCGAGCATGTATGTGTCCTGAAGAGAGAAAAATCCATAGCCAGACACCTCTGGCAGCGTCTATCTCCCTTAGAACAAAAGGATAGGGTAAGCCGAAATCTAACTGCACGATCATTATCTCTCCCGACATTGGCAGAGAGTCAGTTCTCAGAAATTGGTTGGGCCAGGTTAAAGACCACCTATGATGTCCTCATGTCAGCGTGGCCAGCTTCACAGCGGCTGTCATGTTGGCTGTACGTCAGCTTTTCTTTTCCTCTACTCTCCCCCACTGTCCCATACCCACCTCTGTTATGATCCTTTTATACAGGCCAAATTCTCAGCCTGATGTAATGAGTTCTGATCAATGTGCACATCAAATGGCACTCGTTTAATTTTTTTTTAACAGTTGTCAAAAATCAGCTTATGGGGATGATTGATCGCTAATATGATGGTTCATCCCTATAGGCTAGCTGTACATCTCGCTGCTTACACAGGAAGATGTACAGCCAATCAACAAGCGCTTCTTATATTCGCATAAGTGAGCAGATCAGCCGAATAACTAGCGTTTGCGCATTTGCTGGCTGACTGTTGGTCTCTTTAAACAGCCTGCGTAAAAGGACCTTAGATTCGCCATCCACCGCTTTGCATCTTCTTCACTCACTGTCAATGGGCAAATCAGATTTGATTGACAATCAGTCGAGGAGACCACCCACTTGACAGATATAAAGTTCTGGGAGCTAAATCTAATGAAGGCCGATGCAGGTGAACAGGAGGGGGGAGTAGCTGCGATAGAGTGATCAGGACTATGACTGAAAAGCTATGGAGCTGACCACACTGACCCAAGGACATAACAGGTCCTCTCTAAGGTGCATGGGGCAGCCTTGCTATCCCCTGGTGTCTACTGTTGGGGGAAAGAAGCACTTTAGATCTTAGAGGGGTATTCCCTATAGGAGGTGATAAAAGTCTGATCAATGGGGTTCTCACCACTGACACCCCCACGATCATGAGAATGCTCCATTAATTTCAATGGGGCTGAAATAGCTGAGTACAAGTGCTCTACTATCTCCAGCACTCCAATGGAAATGAATGGCGCGGCGCCGTGCATGCTCGACCGCCGCTCCTTGCAATCTCCTCCTCACTGTGGGGGTGCAGTAAGCCCGAAGTAAGGAGAGAACACAGGACCGCTGTTGTTGGGATTGGTGGGGGTCTCAGTGGACTTTTATCACTTATCCTGTTGATAGATGATATAATTTGACCTCTTTAACATGTTGAATCCTCTGCTTAATTGAAGGACACAAACACATTTTTGAATACAGACCAGCTGGAGAACTTTTTGCTTTCCTATTGAAGTTCTCCTTTAATAACTTAATTCGCTTTTTTTTAAGGACTGCCTCGGTGATACGAGGAAAGTGAATATCAATAACTAGTCGCCCTTATTAAATAACCAGACATGTCTCTGTTTATTGGCCTTTAATGCCTTTTACAGGCTCTTACTGCTTGATGTCAGGATTTAATGAGGAGCAGTGCAGGGTGATCGGGGGCTCCGCACATAAAAACGGTTCTCGGTGACCACTTTTTTTCTATCCAGGGCAGAGCAAAGAAGGGCACCAGGTTCATTAATTATAGCTGTATCTATGGTGATAGTCATACATTATCAGGCCTCATCTAGTAGCACGGCAGAGCGGGGTGCGGGGTTCACCACTAATATGGGCGTTCATTGGCTTCATGTACATCATCTGCTTTCACGTATTTTATACACTGCACAAAGGAAAATGCTAACTGGGGAGCGGGTGATGAAGATGCGTTGTAGGGAGATTTTATGCATTCTACAATGGTTGACTATAGAGTCACTGTTAACCCAACATTTAAAGAGAAGCTGCCACTTCTCCAGACATTCTTGTTTTAGTAATTATTTGCATTGCCCATATAATAACTATATCTCTGGAGAGCTTTTTAGGAATATTCTTCATTGGGCCGTTCCTCTATTATTCCTCCTGGAAATGAATGAATACATAGACAATGGGTTGTCACCATTCTCTTGTCAATAGAGAGCAGCCACACACACTTTCCAATTATGTTGCAGGGCCTACCTTGCTACTGCCCAATAGGTGGTGCTGCAGAGGCATTGTACATCCCTGTTTGCATACTGCATTTCCCAGAGGAGCGTTGCATGGCCTTATAAGTCTCCTCATGCCTACTAGATGCTCTCCTCAAGAAGAAATCGAACTTTCCTGGGGGAAGATAAACAGCTGCCAGAATCTCTGAATATAGCATTGTAATTCAAAGGTGCATGGGATTCCGTCTGTGGACCGAAGTGAGAATGGGGCACTCGGTACAGGGTTGGTGGCTGAACCCAAGTGGACGAACCTTTGGACACAGACATACTCGCATCTCATAGCAGCTCAGGTCTCTGCCCGTGGAAGCTTTATTGATAACTTTATATATGTGGACGGTTATGTTACTGGAACTTCCCAGCATTTACTGTATGTTTAACAGAAGCCTTTGATGGATGCAGTATTTATATTTTGCACTTGGTTCTGGTATTGTATCTATGTACTGAGGTTGGTTTGTGCTGTATGTTATGAGCTTGGTTCTGGTGCTGTATTTATGTTACAAACACACTGCTCATCAGTGTATAATATATTAGTGTGTGTCTAATAGAAAAAGAGGTCTTCATAGAATGCGAAACATGAGAGAGGTTGAGTGGAAGTAGAGGGAGGACAAGTACTGGCCAGTGTATGCAGGCTGATAAGAGTCCATACAAGCTTTGTGAGAAATCAGCTACAGAAGGGGAGATGACCAAAGGAGCAAGGGAACCAGAGACAAGTGTCTGGTGTGCATACCACATTAAATTGCCTGTCCGATTATACCTTGCCACTACCAAAAAGTGGAGAATTGTAAAAGATGGCATAACCACTATTCAAGTGATGCTTTAAAGGGGTTGTCCCGCGCCGAAACAGGTTTTTTTTTTTTAACCCCCCCCCCCCCCCGTTCGGCGCGAGACAACCCCGATGCAGGGGTTAAAAAAACAAACCGGGTAGTACTTACCCGAATCCCGGCGGTCCGGCGTCTTCATACTCACCTGCTGTAGATGGCCGCCGGGATCCTCTCTCTCTGTGGACCGCAGGGCTTCTGTGCGGTCCATTGCCGATTCCAGCCTCCTGATTGGCTGGAATCGGCACGTGATGGGGCCGAGCTACACGGAGCCGGCATTCTGCACGAGCGGCCCCATTGAAGACAGCAGAAGACCCGGACTGCGCAAGCGCGGCTAATTTGGCCATTAGAGGCCGAAAATTAGTCGGCACCATGGAGACGAGGACGCCAGCAACGGAGCAGGTAAGTATAAAACTTTTGATAACTTCTGTATGGGTCATAATTAATGCACAATGTACATTACAAAGTGCATTAATATGGCCATACAGAAGTGTATAGACCCACTTGCTGCCGCGGGACAACCCCTTTAACCGTTCATTCCACCGATGCCTATAAAAAGGGTCCGGTCCAATATCGTAGCTGTACTGCAGCACCCCTGGGTACTGTTACACCTAGCAACTCCAGTAAGCAGCATTCATTGTTAGAACCTGCTCTACACTGCCCCCCTTTGGTTGTCTTTCTGAGAAGCCGTGATGCTGGAGCTCAGAACTAGTTGTTTTTCCTCTACTGCAGCTAGTTTTAATTTCAGTCCACAAGCCCCCTGAAGATAAGCCGCTGTGTAATGAAGTGTAACATGTTCTCCTTCGTCATTTAATCAAACTTGATATGACATCTCCCAGCGCGGGACATTCGCAGGAAAACACAGCGATTTAAATCTCTGCTAAACGAAGCGTACACAGGTGACTTGTGTTCATCGTTCCATCCAATACCAGAGAGAGGGATTTAATACCTGGGATTATTTTATTTTTTTGCTATCTCTTGACAGTGCTTTACAAATACATTTAATGCTGAGATAGGAATGTGAAGCGTGAATGGGGACCGGATGAGAACAGATATTCTTCCTACTGTGAAAAATCCTTCTTGTAGTCATAGTACTTCCTTTTATCAAGGGCTTACTTTTATGTATTATATTAACTTTACAGTTCACTTGTTGCTATTTTATTGTTTGCATAAATCAGTAGGACGAGGGAATACTGTATGGGAGACTTTGTAATAAACCTTGTTCGGAAATAGTGGCTTGTCCCTCACCTCCTGTCACCTACCTGCAGACTGTCTGAATCTACAAAAAAGTAATCTAAATGAATGCCGGGAATAGAAGAGAAGGGAGAGAGGCAGGAAGGGGATGCGGCTGCAGCAGGAAGTAACCGTCAGAGTGGTTCAGAGTATACAGCGCAGGAAATAGAAGACAGAAAAGAGAGGGAGGAGGGAGATGTGGCTGCAGCAGGAGGTAGCCGTCAAAGTGGTTCATTGTATACAGCGCAGGAAATAGAAGACAGAGAAGAGAGGGAGGAGGGAGATGTGGCTGCAGCAGGAAGTAGCCATCAGAGTGGTTCAGAGTATGCAGCACAGGAAATAGAAAACATAGAAGAGAGGAAGGAGGGGGACATAGCTGCAGCCGATAGTAGATGTCTGAGTGGTTCAGAGTATACAGCGCAGGAAATAGAAGACAGAGAAGAGAGGGAGGAGGGAGATGTAGCTGCAGCAGGAAGTAACCATCAGAGTGGTGTACAGCACAGGAAATGTAAGACAAGGATGAGAGGGAGGAGGGGGACATGGCTGCAGCAGGTATTAGATGTCTGAGTGGTTCAGAGTATACAGCACAGGAAATAGAAGACAGAGAAGAGAGGGAGGAGGGGGACACGGCTGCAGCAGGTAGTAGATGTCTGAGTGGTTCAGAGTATACAGTGCAGGAAATAGAAGACAGAGAAGAGAGGGAGGAGGGAGATGTGGCTGCAGCAGGAAGTAACCATCAGAGTGGTATACAGCACAGGAAATGTAAGACAAGGATGAGAGGGAGGAGGGGGATATGGCTGCAGCAGGTAGTAGATGTCTGAGTGGTTCAGGGTATACAGCGCAGGAAATAGAAGACAGAGAAGAGAGGGAGGAGGGAGATGCGGCTGCAGCAGGAAGTAGATGTCTGAGTGGTTCAGAGTATACAGCACAGGAAATAGAAGACAGAGAAGAGAGGGAGAAGGGGACATAGCTGCAGCAGGTAGTAGATGTCTGAGTGGTTCAGAGTATACAGCACAGGAAACAGAAGACAGAGAAGAAAGGGAAGAGGGGGACATAGCTGCAGCAGGAAGTAACTGTCAGAGTGGTTCAGAGTATACAGCACAGGAAATGTAAGACAAGGATGAGAGAGGATGGATATATAGCTGCAGCAGGTAGTAGATGTCTGAGTGGCTCAAATAGAAGATAAGGAAGAGAGGGAGGAGGGGGACATGGCTGCAGCAGGAAGTAAATGTCTGAGTGGCTCAGAGCATGCAATACAGGAATAACAAAGAGAGAGGATGGAGATGCGGCTGCAGCAGGGAATAGTCTTCTAAGTAGCTCAGAGCACACATCACAGGTAATAGAAGATGAGGAAGAGAGGGAGGAGGGGATGCGGCTGCAGCAGAAGATAGATGTCTGAGTGGCTCAACGCATGCACTACAGGAATAATGAAGAGAGAGAGGAGGGAGATGCGGCTGCAGCAGAGAATAGTCTTCTGAGTAGCTAGGAGCACACAAAACAGGAGATAGAAGACAAGGAAGGGAGTGAAAGAAAAGGAAAAAAAATTCTGGAAGGTGAAAATGGCGCTACTTTTCAATGTGATAAAAAATAATAGAGAATAGGTGTATTAGTAAAAAGATCTCAGTTTATTATTAAAACCAGCCTGTATATTCACTTTGAGGTGTTGGAACCGCTTCCTCCATTTGCATCCAAAGATGCGAACCACGTATATGAAACAGAGATATTTTGGGCTAAAACATCTACCATATTCTCAATCATTATTTTTCATCATGTTAAAAGCCTGCGCCAATTTCACCCTTCCAGAATTTTTTTTTTCTTTTCCTTCACCCACTGTTCTACACATTTACCTATCAGGTATAACATCAGTTAGGGTGGGCAGCACCTTTCGAGTACAAACTTCTCCATCTCACAACAGCAATTCAGCTTCATACCTTCATTGTTTTATCCTATTTCCTCTTCACCGGGGTTGCTCCAGCTGTTTTTTTTCCATTTCTCGATAAGGAAGAGAGGGAGGAAGGAGATGCAACTGCAGCAGGCAGTAGATTTCTGAGGATTCAGAACACACAACACAGGAAATACAAGACAAGGAAGAGTGGAAATACAGGAATAGGGTGCAGCTGCAGGAGGAAGTAGCCATCTGAGTATATACAGGACAGGAAAGAGAAGACAGAGAAGAGAGGGAGGAGGGAGATGTAGCTGCAGCGGCATTAATGTCTGAGTGGCTCAGAGCACACAGAACACTTTTTACATTACAAGGACAACCTTTGCTTCGACCAATAGAAGTTATCTCCTGTCTTGTGGGGAACCTGCTGATTGTGAGGGTCTGAGTGCTAAAACTGCCACCGATTCCAAAAGGTTTGGAGCTTCAGGAATGAATGCAGCATTGGTTGCACATGCACATGGCTGCTCCATTCATTTCAATGGGACTGCTAGAGATTGCTGAATTCAAGTGCTGGTATATCTCATTGAAATGGCAGTACACATGTATGACTGCTGCTGCATTCATTCTTAGAGGTTCCAGATCCCATTTTCAGGATTGGTGGTGCTCTCACCAGTAGAATAAGATATCCTGTGGATAAGCGATAATCTCTGTTGGTGGAATGTCCTCTTTAAAGGAGCTTGGGTTCATTGGTCCAACTCCTGCTCTCAACACCCTGGCAAACAGTTAATTCTGCCTGGGTAAACCATTGCCAGCCTGACATCTTCCCTGTAATGGAAATGCCATAATAACAGAATGGCAGAAGTTCTGGACCGAGTGGAGGACCCCGCTCCATGACAGTCATACACCCTAATATGGTATATGAATAGAGGATGCCATCTTAACACAATCCCTTTAAGGTTTAGAAGTCTTAAAATGGGTGCAACATTTTGGTAAATATGGCTCAAACCACTTGTGACAACTTTTTTGGGACCCTTTTAAGCCTGATGCCACATATATAAATAAAGCCCCTCCGTCCAATAATATATTTTTATTATATTTGTGGCTGCAGATGTGTAAAATGGTTAACAATTCCTATTGTTCTGACTCTCCTCTTAAAACACCTCCAGACAGTATCCGCAACCCCTCATGTGATCCTTGTCATTTTCTGTATCCGTTCTCTAAATGTCCCAGTAATTTACATAGCTGCCATCTTTCTTGGCGTGGCAAATTATATCCATTATGCTGCGATTTACGGATCATATATTTTTGTAGCTGTGGCGTCTGTGCTCTTTTCCTAGCAAGTTCAGAATTTATGACAATGAGGAGCAGTATATTTTGTTTGGATATATGTAAAATAAATCATAGGGGGAACCAGTGTGACATACTCCAATCCATGTTAATTTCCTGGCTGGTGCAGAATAGTCCGATGGTTATACACACAAGTGGCCAGACTATTGTAAAGGGGTTGTCTCATCAGAGAAGTGTCATGCATGGGATTGTAGTCTCATTAATTAGCTTCATGCAGAATGCAGAAAAGAAATAATGGAAGAGATTTATTGATAATTAGGGGCTGCAGGTAACTACAGCTGCCATGGCTGCTTCAGGGCCCACGGTTTAAAGGGCCCAGGCTGTCAGTCCAACCTGGCAGCCCAGGACCTTCTGTGACATTGGTTGCTAAACAGTGGTGGTGTGCCGTAAAATGATAACAAAACAGCCTATACTCACTTCTTTTGATCTGGTTGCAATCCCTTCGGGCCCCCGATTGGCCTCCCGGTAGCCGGTCACCTGCTAGCTTTGGTATGGCTGAGGACAAGGATTGGGCGCAGTGGTTACGTACTTAGAGAGCAAGTACCTGGGAGTGACAGGGGCCCAGAGCAGCGGGGACAAGAAGGGAGAATGAAAGAGGTTTGTATATTCTTGTTTCTTATTTTGCAGCATAGAAGTGCTAATATGGCTAAGTGGGGGTATAAAGGAGGAATTATTACTAAGTGGGGGAATAAAGGGTGCACTTTTACTGTGCGTGGTTTACAGGAAACACAAAAGGGGTACATTATTATTGTATGGGACCCTAACGATAATTCATACTCAGGGGGTATTCAAAATCTTACTATGGGACAGCATAAAAGCAGAAGCTGTGCCACATTTATCACAGTATGATAAATGTCTTTCTCCTCCTTACACCACTTCTTGGTTGGCTTACGACGCACTAATATTGTCCACTAAAGTAATGGTATACAACACTAATAAAGCGTGAGCATTTCACGACTTCCCTTAGTCATGCCTCCTTTTTCTAGACACTTTTCCAAAGTGTCTAGTGAGGCATAAAATGGTGTCAAAAACACATATGGGGAATATATAAAAACAGGTGTTTCCTATGCTGGAGTCAGAAGCACTATCTTTTCTCCTTAGGAGAGCACCTAGACAATGAGTGAGGAGACTCAAAAGACCATTTATGCTCTTCTGGGTAATATGCAAATAAGGGAGATGGAATAATACCTCCACAGTGCCACCTACTAGAAGGCAGCATTCCTTCAAGCCAAAATTAGTCTCTTCATACAAGCCTTGTAATTGCTTTTAATTCCAAGTCATTGTTACAAGGTTTGTATAAAGAGTCTAACTTTGGCTTGCAGGAATGCTGCATTCCAATAGGTGGCACTGTGGAGGTATTATTCCATCTGCCTTATTTGCATACTATGCTGGAGTGTAATTTAGTAAGAGGCACTTGTTTGTCTGCCCTGTACACCAGTCAAATCTGTGGCAGCTGGGAGTGTAGATTTACACTATAATTTACACCAGTTTCTGGCATAAAATATAGTAAATTTCCCTAGCTGCAGGAGGCCATGCCCCCTCCTTTAAGTCCTACCAACTTTGCCAAAGTAGTAGGCGTGGCTTCAAACAGCAAAAATGCACAATTTTTGCACAAAATCTTGCTTGCGCTAGAATTGCAAATTTTTCATACTGGAGTTCTGACATAGTGTAGTTCATCAATTCCACCCATAGGGGGCAAATTTATCATTTGCCTTTTCTTTTCAAATCAGTTTTGCTGACACATTTATTAAAAGATGCACAATCTCTGAAAAATGTTTTCCAACTATTATTAGTTTTGGTTGCTAAGTAAAAGGAAGTGATTTTTATGCCACCCCTCACCTCCAAATTTAGTGACTTTTTAAAAAGTCTCAATTCATTCATCTGCCTTAGGGCTTATTCACAGAAGCGTATATCGGCCACCGTTTTCACAGTCGGCTGATATACGCTACCATGTGAGCTGTCTTCCCACTTCCATCCCCCTCACTGGCTCTTTGCCTCTCTCCTCCCCTCAGGCTGTTTGCAATGGGAGGGGGTGGGATGGAGGCATAGATAAGCTCCTGCCCCCTCCTTGCCCCTTGTCCGCAGCCAGCAATGGGACGAGGTGGGATGGGGCAGAGCTTAGCTCCACCCCCGTCCTGTCCCCTTCCATTTCAAAGAGCCAGAGGGGAGGAAAGAGGCAGAGAGCCAGCGAGGGGGAGGGAAGTGGGAAGAGAGCTCAGAGGGCAGCGTATATTGGCTGGATGTGAAAACATTCATTCCCTCTAAATGGCATATATGCTAGTCCTTGGTTCAATTTTATACATTTAACTCATTTTGTATCCCAGCTCAGTCTCATTCAGTTGATTGGAACAGAGTTTCAGTAAGCTGTAATACCAGGCACTGCCACCAGAAAAAGTATGGAGCTGCGTCTTAGTAGGGTCCTGGGAGACAGACCTCCACCGATGTAATGTTGATGGTCCATACTAAGGATAGGAGCAAAATTCTAGTCATGGAAAGCCACTTTAAATGCTTTAAGGGAACCCTCTAGAGTAAACTGGTACAGAGAATCAATCTTAGTACAGGGCTTAAGGATCTGGTGCATATCACAAGATTCAAAAGAAGGCGAAAAATAAAATCCCAGGGTTTTTTCTCTAGTTTTCTCTCAATTTTGTTTCTTAGAAGGTGTAACATCACCTCCCACTGCATTGTTATCTCTTGCTTTCAAGCCTGTGGTTGGAATAGTTGCTATGCAATTGTTCTGAAGGCTGATCCACTAGAGTGGCAGAGCTGACCTCTTTGGTCAGCCAACCTCTTTTTAAGGAGGAGTTCCTCATTGGCTATCCTCCCTTTAAGAATCCCTGGCTTCTGCAGTGTGGTTGCTGGTGATAGCAGTAACAATGTATATTTACATCCAATATTCCTTGTTTAGCCCTGGTATCTTGTTCTAGTCCAGTTTGTTCTAGTTTAGTTTGTTCCTATGATTGTCTAATCCAGTTCGGTTTACTAATTTCTGGCTTGTCTATTCATTCCCTGTCTTTATCTGTGTAGCCTTGATTCATTATTCAGCTTGCTTGTTTAGCTTTTTGTCTGGATTTTAGTGCTTCTTGTTCTCAGGTTCAGAACTTCAGATAGTGTTGTCAATAGGGATAACTGGGGGCTATTTACCGATAGTAGTGTCTGGTGTTAGGGTCAACATCAGGGAGGGATTAGGGAAGGATGGAGGGAGAGCTAGCATCAGAGATGCATTGATCTGATAGTTATTTCTGTTCTGAATCATCTTCTCCAGTCTCCATTGCCAGTTTCATCATCATTTGGTTACTGATATCTTCTGACCTGTCATCTAATAGTGAGTTCACAGTTTGTATCTGTGGTTTCTGCAGTGTTGATACATGCTTTATATCAATATTTCTTGCAATGGTCTGGTTGTTACATTATTTGGATCTACTGTAGGTTCTGGGGGTAACTGAATATGGGGAGACACTAATAGTACCCAGCTGAATCAAGTTCTGCCCTTTAATGTCCATCCAGCATCATTACCGGAGGTACTCCTCCTTGTGGAGACCACCAGCTGGCATAGTCTTACAAGCAATGCTACCTGGGAAAGTATGCAAATTACTTCTCCTCCAGAAAGAAGAAAGCTGTCTTCTGCCACATATAGGTAATTGTAATTAGCCTGTAAGTCAATTTATGACCCCTTAAAGATACTTAAAACACGAATATACAAGGAAGATTCACCCATCTGTAGACAGCTGTTTTGGGGGCTCTTGCACTTCATCAGTACAGAGCAAGTACTGGCTAGCTGAGTGAGAAAGAAGCCTTTGATGTAGCTCTCGGGGGGCACTGTTTCTCCTTGTAGAAACCGCTACCATATTCTTATTTTCCTCAATAGCACACATAATGCTACTATTATTTCTTCAACCTGCGGCAATCACAAAAGTTTAAACACAGCAATGAATTCTCTTTATTCTCATTAGGGGCTGTATACTGTGAAAATTGGACACCGCGCTCCTAGGGATATTCACCCTCCGGACAACCGTCTCTTTCTTTTACTCCGTTTATTCAAACAACGCGTTTCGTCGATTACGACTTCATCAGGTACAAATTATTACATAAAATCACCACTATATATACACATACAATCAATAAACAAGTTATTACCTTAGTTGATATGCTGCACGCTCAGATCCCGCTCCCCTCCGGCGTCCAGCGCTGTCCCGCCCTGCACCAAACGTCACAGATGACGTAGCACACGTGACACGGACGTAGCTGTAATGGGCGCCGCCCCTCGTGCGGGGAGGAGCGAGCTCGGACCCTGCCGCTGAATCTGTTGATAGAGGTTACTATGGTTACATTTTTGTACATCGGTGTGTCTAGCCTACACCGTGTTATATTTACCTTGCCCTTGTTACATGCTTTCTTGATACACTGCGCTTTGTTAAAAGAACTATCTAAAATCCCTCAATCCCTATAAATATATATATACTTGCATGCTTATCGTTTTAGTCCTTCATTAAAATACATAATGGTTTTTTGTATAAAAAAATATATAAAAATATACATATATATAATTATCATTATACCTGCATGAGTATTGCATATAGATTCACTTATACCTTTTTATATAAAATTGATTCCAATATCACTATTTACCCTAAAAAGGTGTGTTGTATACTTTGTTACACTTCAACCTGTGACTTACAACCACCACCTTGGTCTGCATGATTATAAAAATAATTTTTTGATGTTATCCTTAGTAAAAATTTATATAATTTGTCCATACACTTATTGTACTTATTATAATGAATTTATTTATACTTTCTCCAAAATTTCGTTAAGTCCTTTAGGGACCAACGTATTAATTCTATATATCCAGAACATCTCCTTCTCTCTAAGTTTTTGAGTGGAGATGTTCTGGATACATTCAATTGGTGTAGCACGCAGACCTGTTGGGTCGCAGGCATGAACTAGAGAGAAATGTCTGGACACACTATGTTTTTTATAGCCTTTATGGATATTACTCCGATGTTGATTTAAGCGAGCCCTTAGTGTGTTTACTGTCCTCCCTATGTATCTAAGTCCGCACGGACATTCCAACATGTATATAATACCTTTCGTATTACAGGACATTTTTTGTTGTTGTTTACTTTGATTTGTTTTACACGTCATTTACTTTGATTTGTTTTACACGTCATTTACTTTGCTTTATTCTCATTAATTATTTGGGAAAGATAGCTAATTGTTAACTTATCTCATACTAATTAATACGCTCTGTAGCCTTGAGCATCGACACATATTCAAGAGCTTCCAACCACCCAGGAATGGTCCCAGTAGTGGGAAGTTCTTTCCGGAAAGATGTTTCTTACCCATTTTTTTGCCTTCTGATTAGCATTGCTTAAATGTCAGATGATGAAATAATATGAGCCAGGTTTAAGTAGCAAATATGTATTGTAGTCACACAAATGTTCTTTGATTGGTTGAATCAAAATAGCTTGAATCAAGATAACTTTTCATACAGTTCAACAGGAGGATAGAACTGGTTGTTTGGTGCAACCCTCTGCCTATCATCATTATTTTGGTATGAAGGTAGGGGACCAGGATAAGTCATAGGCTCCACATATATGTTGCAACTCTTGTTCAGTTAAGCTATGGGAATGGCTAAAAAATAAAAAACGATCTATGGCTTTTGCTGTGCCTATGGTGTGGCGGGAGCCTACAAACCATACAGATGACTGCTTTTTCTGCTTGACTCCACCAACAAAGGCAGGATTGTCAATGAAGAAAACAGGAACAGTTCAATACCCAAATTTTCCATCTGCTATTCGACCTATTCCACATTCAGATAGTTTACCAGTTCTTACTCCACCCAACATAATGAGCTTGAAGTAGAAAGTGTGGAAAAAAAAGAACCCAACAAGCCTTCCACATCCAATGACACCGACTTTGAGGTAAAAGATGATGAGTGATCTTATTTGAGACCTTGACTTGTCAAAGAAGAAGGCTGGAACTTCTAGGTTCAAGACGACAGCAATGGAATCTTCTCCAACGTGATGTCAGGGTCTCACAGTACAGAGAACGTCAGAGGGATCTGAACAATCTGGTTGATTCATAGACTCCTCCAAGCTTAGTCTGAAAGATGTATTACTTCACAATGGCAACTGTCTTCCTTCTATTCCTGTTGGTCATGCAGTTCACATGAAGGAGACTTATGCAAACATGACAGCCCTCCTTGACTCAATCAAATATGCTGAACACAAGTGGAAAATCTGTGGCGATCTAAAAGTCATTGCTGTACTCTTAGGAATACAACTGGGGTACACTAAATACTGTTACTTTTTATGTATGTGGGACAGTAAGGATAAGAAATCACATTACAACCAAGCGGACAAGCCTGCAAGTAATCTTGACTCTACTGAGTAAAATGTCGTTGCCGAGCCTCTCGTGGACCCAAAAGATGTTTTTCTTCCACCCCTTCATATAAAGCTGGGTTTAATGAAAATTTTTGTCAAAGCTATGAACCAGGAAGGACGGGCATTTAAGTACTTAAGAGACAAATTTGCTAGATTAAGTGATGCAAAGGTTAAGGAAGGTATTTTTGAGGGGCCACAAATTCGACAACTTAAATGTAAGGGATTCTGCGTTTGACCAAGTTTGGGGAAAGGAAGCTTGGCAAGCCTTGAAGGGAGTTATTCATGGATTCTTAGGCAACAAAAGAGATGATAACTACACTAAAATCCAGAGATAAAAGTACATAAAAAAATATTTAGTTATAAGACACATTTTTAACATACCTTCACTTCCCCTCCCATCTTCTCAAAGCCCCAATGCTTTTCTGCCCCATTCTTGCCTCTGTCCAGTGTCATCTCTTCACTTACACTCATCAGTCACCTCATACTTCTGCTCTTTCACGTCTTTTGTATCTCCCTTTCACTTTTAGGATAGATTCAGACGAGCGTGTTTATGTGTTCACAGTTGTGTGCACAAAACCACGCGTCTATTAGAACCATTGGTTCCCTATGGTGTGTTTACATGTTCGTGTTTTACAGGCGTGCTAATGCGCGCACCTGTAAAAGAAGGACATGCGTGTATCATAGGTCCGTGATGCATGTAAATATTCCCTGCAGGGAGTCCCCTTGTCACTGAACCCTGCGACAGCACTGTCACAGTGTTCAGTGACAAGAGGACTCCCCACGGGGAGCAAAGAATTCCCTGACGCAGCTGTGGCAGAGGATCTTGATGTTCTCACATTGCTTTCAATAGGACCAGTGCTTCTGCAGTCCCATTGAAAGCAATAGGCTGCTGGAATGCCCTGCAGGGATTTTCGAGGAAGGGCTTTAAATATAAGCCTTTCCCTGAAAATCATTCCTAGAATATGTTAAAATTAAAAAAAATATATACTCACCTCTCCGCAGCTGTCTATCATTATTCGTCATAAATATTTGCGTTTATTTCATTTATTTTACATTTAATGTGCTTTGATATCTTCACAATGTGTTTTATATTCAAATTCCCCCCCTCCCCCCCCCCCCACTTTTTACTCTTCACTCTGAATTTTATCTCTTTTATTGCTTAGTTTGTATATTTTAACCAGCTGAACTGATGAAGAGTTGTTGCCCCAAAACGCGGTTTCCCATGCTGGCTACGCATGTTATTCAATATATAGTAGAGCAGGGGTGTCAAACTTATTTTCACCAAGGGCCACATCAGCCTTATGTTTGCCTTCAAACGGCCGATTCTAATTGTTAATTGTAAGACAGTATAGTAAAAGTGAACCCCAGAGTGGCCCGATTGGTAATAAGGTCCTCCATAGTGGCCAGTGGCACACACTAATATATATATATATATATATATATATATATATATATATGTGTGTGTGTGTATATATATATACACACGCACAGGCGCACACTATTATATATATATATATATGTATACACACACATATATATATATATGCACAGAAGCACACTATTATACACATATGCACACAGACGCATACTATTATACACATATGCACACAGACGCATACTATTATACACATATGAACACAGACGCATACTATTATTACACATGCTGAGTATTAAAGTTTTTACTTTATTAATACTCAACATGACATCCTCCATGAAGGCTTCTACCCGCTAGCATTTTTTTTAACGCTGCAATATCGCTGCATTTTTGGGACTTTCTAATGTTACAATCGCATCACACAAAAATCGCAAAACCACATGACTCCCTTTCCACTGAAGTTCAATGGGCTGAATTCAAGATGATTGCCATTAAGATGTCTGACAGACACCTCCATAGTGCCAAAAAAGTTTTTTTCCCACCCCATCTAAGTTTTCTACAAAGTTCTCTGTTTGTATCTCTTTTCATTCAGAAGATATTCCAGGTGGCCCTGACTTTTGAATCACCCCGTACTTTATGCTTATGGCTATGCAGAGGACTTGGAGCTTTGTGTCAGAAAAATGGAGCTTTGGACCAATATAGATATAAAACAAAACAAAATAGTGAACAAACACTGTAGTTTAAAGAGCTACTTCAGGAGCCTGCTGCATATTGCAGCCATGGTCGTACGTAGAACTCATGGAGCTCCATAGTGAAATTAGACTTGGCACCCCCACAAAAAAATACACTGCTCAAAATAAATTAAAGAAATGCTGTAATCACACATCCAATCTTAATGAATGAAAGATGTGCTTCATGTCAAGCTGCTCTCGTCTATGAAGAGAACGGGGCACCTGCCAATTCTTGTATCCACAGACGAATGCCAATCAAGCTAGCCAATGTCTACCAGTAGTGACAAGGACACCAGCCAAACTAGAGAAGAATCAGGAAGGGGAGAGGAAATGTCTCCAGTCCCTTTTGGGGTTGTCTTGCTGTTGCCTCTTCGGTTGTCACTTGCATTTGCACCAAGACATTAGAAATGGATTTCCAATCGCTTCTGATCCTGACTGGACAGATTGATATCCCTGAAGTGTGAGTGCCTTGGGGTTATACTGGGATGCTTATGTGTTCCCGACATTTTTTTGAGCAGTGTGTATATATTTAACTTTTCTAACCTACAGATACAGTGCTTCAGCTCTACTATATTAGTCTGGTATCTAGTATAATAACCAGATACCAGCTCTACACAGTGATAGTGATTACAGTGCAGTTACCTACAGTGATCACAGGTGATGTCTTCTCTGATTAAAGTTGTGTGTTTTCATTTTTCTTTTCCAATCATAGTTACTAAGACCTGTATAAAGGGTCGGACATTGATTTGCAGGAATGCTGCCATCCAATGGGTGGCGCTGCCGAGGAATTGTTCTATCTTCCTTATGTGCATATATAACCCAGAGGAGCATGCAATGCCTTATAAGTCTCCTCACTCACCTTCTAGGTGTTCTCCTTAAGGAGTGATGATACCCCTCCCGACTCACATCGCAGGCCTCTCACTAGCCAAGCCAGAATCCTACTGCACACTGATGAGGGGCAAACACTCCGAAACAGCTGTCTGTGTATGGTTTTCTGGCTGCGTTTTCAAGTCCCAATCATTGTTACAAAGACCTGTATAAAGGGTCGAACACTGATTTGCAAGAATGCTGCCATCCAATAGGTGGCGCTGCAGAGGTATTGTTCCATCTTCCTTACTTGCATTTTTCTTTTGTAACACTTTCTGGAAAATCCTGCCTATGGGAATGAATAATTCACTGATGAAATCCCTGTATTAGTGAAGTGCAGGCATTCGCTGTCTAGTAGTACCTCTCTGCAATATAGTGTAGCACTACTTGTTCTGCACTGCCCTTTACCTGTCCCAGGATGAGCGGTTCCTATAGACACCAGGTGAGAGTAGCTCCATATGATTTTTCTGGTACACTGTGTGTTGTGTTCAGGACCCTGAAGAGGCTAGTTAGGACTGTTGGCTACAGCCGGCAGCTTCTCTTATTATCCGCCAGTCATGGCCATCAGCATTGCCCCCGTCTTTTGTGCAGCAGACACCACACTATGCTTCCCGCTGCCACTGCTGTCTGTAGGGTGCACGCATGTATGCATCCATTCTGTCTCTTGAAGAGTCTAGTACGTGCACCTAGCTTTTTCATCCTTAGGCAACCTGGACACTCCTTGATATTTAAGGTATCATCCCCCCCTGGAAGGTGCCTGAGCAATAAGTTGTATTAGATTCGGTATAGCTTAGTTCTGTTTGACTCCCTCTTCGACCCATGCCTGTATACCCAGCTTTCCCTAGTTCTTCTTTCAAGACCTTAGCTTCTACCTTGACAACGATTTATCTGACTGTCACCTGGCCTGACCCTCTGCCAGGCTCTCCCTTTTGCATGAACTCCACCTGTCCTGACCTCAGCCTATGTTATCAACTATGTCTCTGTCTGTCCCTCTGATACCATGTTACAGTGCCTTTGACCTGTCAGTGTCAGCTGTCATTGCACCAAGACTACTTTTGGGCTAACAGCCTAGTGGCTCCTGCAACAAAGACCAGATCCTTCAAAAAGGGGTTAAAAGGTGAAATCCAGGGACTCTTAGGTTCTGCACACAGAAGTAGCCCAAAGCCAAATCAGTCATTGGCATAGTGGGTCCATACCTACTGTGCAACAAAGCTCCTGTCCTCTACATAGTAAGTGATTTACCACTTCTAGTAAGTGATTTATAACATCCAGCAGCTCTCTCTGTCTTTTACATATAAGGACTTGTTTTACCTTTACTTTCTTTTAAACGCCATTTTGCATTACTTTTAGTGACATTTTGAAATAGGGTTTCAGAGCGGATTAACATTTTTCAATAGAATTAAAGTGACCCAATGGTTTTGGGACATATTCAGCCTCAGGACCAGAGGAGGGCTATATTACCTACCGTTGTTCTTCTCTGTCATCTCTCCAATCCTCCAGTTCCAGGTCCTGTTTTCAGATATCTAAGATGGATAGTAGATAAAAGAAAAAACTGATAATAGGGCAAACGTACGCACCATAGACTCTGAGACACTTTATTGATTGATACTCAGAGAAAAGGACACGTTTCAATGAGCAGAGACCCCCTTCTCAGCTTGGGACGAGGGCATACTGTTCCTGTACAAGCTACTTAATTACTGTTTCTCTACTTTCAGACACAATTATGCATCTTGTATAGGGACGGTGTGCCCACCAGATAAGCTGAGAAGGGGGTCCCTGCCCCTCGGAATGTGTTCTTTTTGCTGGGTATTAATCATTAAAGAGAAATTTAACTTTCTTGGAGTCTAAGGGTTAGAAGTTTGTACTGTCACCAGTTTTTATGGTGGATGGGGTGGTTCTCCTAGTTTGGCAGCACTTCTGTTATCCCTTTAGCTCAAATTTGGTCAAGTCAAAAAGTCTCCATAACATTTATTCAGGGATAGTTCCACCGTTTTCTCTATATCCGGTTCAGGATGGCTGACACAATCTTCAGACTAATCTAGATCTAATCCCCACAGTGCATTGGTAGTATTAGTCTACCAATGTACTATGTGTGCTCTTTGATTGGCCTGACCTGCTCATATGATCAACACTGGCCAATCGGACAGCAGCACAAAGTGTGCATTAGGTAGTTAGAAAATTGCTGCAGCCATCTTGGACGGATGAAAACTGGGATCGGAACTAGCAGGGGCAACAACTGCCAAAAATATATCTCCTTCTCTCCCGGAACAAAATTTGTCTTGAAACTGGAGTGTCCCTTTAAGATCTATACATATAATATTTGCAACCTACAATACAATGGTCTTGCCAGAACAAATGAGTATTGTATGTTGCGAGACCGCTGTATAAGGCTTACAGAAGAATAGCCATGATACACTGTATCGGTTAGTAGTTTCTGTACCCATACAGAACGTCTTAGTTCTTTGATATATAGGCAAAAGGTGGAAAAATATACAGTTAAGACAACACTCAAGTGGAAAACTGGATTCATCAACCTCTACAAGGACAGATATCTCTTTGAGTCGAGGTTTTACGGAATGTAATGTGTGCTTCCATTTCTTCTCATTTACAGGATCAAGTGGAGGGGTCAGGGATATTCTTTTGAACAAAAGCATAAAGATATATTGTTTGCCATTCAATCTTTTCATCTATCTGATGTGTGTCAGAATGAGTGATGAGGATTAAATGGATTTACCTTTTGAAGTGATTTGAAATTATACAATGGACAGCAATTATGTGAATAAGCGTCTTCCCAGTCCTTCAATATTAACACATTAAACGGATTTTCCAGGATTAAATTTCTTCCAAAAACAGCACCACACCTGTCAACAGGCTGTGCATGGCATTGCAGCTTAGTGCTTTTCACTGCAGTTGAACTTAGTTGCAATACCAGACTTATACCATGGACAGGAGTGGCGCTGGCTATGAGCACTATGATGATGGTTATCCGTTCAGTCGCATCCGACCCTCGATTATTCCATGGATCAATGTTCTCCACGCATTCCTGTCTTTCTCCACTTCTTTCAGTTCAGCCATTGACATGCTTGCGGCGGCCTTGATTGTATCAGCCATCTTGTTCTTTGTCGTCCTGATCTTCTCTTCCCACTGACCTTGCCGAGCATCAGTACTGTTTCCAGTGAGTTAGCGCCCATCACGTGTCCAAATAAAGAGAGCCACTATTTGATGATTTTGCTCTCTAGTAGAGATGAGCGAGCACCAAAATGCTCGGGTGCTCGTTGCTCGAGTCGAGCTTTCCGCGATGCTCGAGGGTTCGTTTTGAGTAACGAACCCCATTGAAGTCAATGGGCGACTCGAGCATTTTTGTATATCGCCGATGCTCGCTAAGGCTTTCATTTGTGAAAATCTGCAAAACCTACGAAAGTGATGGAAACGCCACAGAAATGGATGGGGCAGGCGAGGGGCAATTATTGGCTGCACTTGGAGGGTCACAGCGGTTATGTAACGCACACTGTGGGCCGAAAAAAGTATACGCTGGGCTGCAGAAAGGCTTAGCTGGCTAACAGTGAGCCACTACAACAGTAATGCACACGCTCACAGGTAGCCCTAAGGAGGAGTGTTTTTTCAGATTTTTTTTTAAAAAAAACAGCAGCCTAGATAGCGTGTATATGTCTTTCCCTCTATCAGTGGCTGTGGCCGTACGCTGTGCGTGAAGTTGACGGGACGCACAGAGCGGTGTAAATAATTAGGCAATTATTGGCCTGCACTTGGAGGGTCGCAGATGGGCTGCAGAAAGGCCTAGTTGGCTAATAGTGAGCCACTACAACAGTAATGCACACGCTCATAGGTAGCCCTAAGGAGGAGCTTTTTGGGGGTACTTGTTGACAGGATTCTACATTACCACTGCCCCTGCCTCACCAGAACTGCCCCTATACTCTGTATAATTGATTGCAGACTGACAACGCAATAGTCTGCAGAGCCCAAGATGAAAACAAAAAAAATGTGCAAAACTGCTCCCAGCAGCCACAACAGTAATGCACACGGTCAGATGTGGCCCTAAGAAGGACTGCTGGGGTTCTTGAAGATGCCAACACTCCAACTATAGTACCAGCAGCACCCTCCCTAATCTCTGTCAGCGTGTGTCTGAGGCGAGCAGCGGGCGGGACTGCTTTATATACTCGGCGGTCACTTGATCTCGCCAGCCACTCACTGCAGGGGGTGGTATAGGGCTGAAACGTCACAGGAGGAAGTGGTAATGCCTTCCCTGCATGTCTATTGGCCAGAAAATGGCGCAAAACATGCAGGGAAGGAAATGGAATTGACTCGAGTACCGCGTGGTGTTCGTCTCGAGTAACAAGCCTCTCGAGTACCCTAATACTCGGACGAGTACGTTCGCTCATCTCAACTCTCTAGTGATATTTTTGGTTTGACGCGATCTAACACTACCTTGTTCATTGTGATGGCAGTCCAAGGTATCTGTAGCATTCTCCAGCAGCAGAGTTCAAACACATCAATTTTCCTTCTGTCTGTTTTCCTGAGCGTCCAACTTTCGCAACCATAAGTTATGGTGCTCATGGGACAGGTTCCCAAGAGTCCAGGGAGGTATATTTTATACTTCCCTGTCTCCTAGTGCCCACGTAAATCGAGTGATTTTGCATAACCTGATAATTTAGCCTTACCCTAAATTTCATTTCCTAGCATATTGTGTTGCATTTCTCCCTTACATTGAATATTCAGGAGGACATTCTTGGACCCAGAATTAGTTATCCTATATGGATGTTGGATATAATCTTTTATTTCCCAAAGGGTCTATAAAGGATCTATGTAGACATAAAATTAGTGGGATTAAAATCAGGCTCCCTGTACCCTTGTATCTCTGCATAATAACATCTTCATAGGGTCTGCGTTATGTTCATAGCTTTGGCAGACTACTGCGAAGGGAAATGCAGATATGCCCGTCTAGTTAATAATATTACATTTTAATACATTACTTCTCATTTCCTTATGTTCTGGTACATCTGTTACAATGTAGCGGGTCATACATAATTCATCAAAAATAATACGGAATATTAGAAGATTGATGCCGATAGAAACAAGAATTAAAATGTTCTGGTGAAACAAAAACCCCGTGTGTTCCACCGAGTTCAGCGAGCTGACCGAACCAGTAAGTAATTGATCGTGACTACCCAGATGGTCATTGTAAGCGGCAAGAGAGAGGAATCAGCTCTCATTTAGCTGAAGCCTGAACAACATCTGTCTTCTCTTTACCTAAACACTGGAGCATGACGTTGTGTTGTTTTCTCAGCATCTCAAGGGTGTGTAGTAAGTAGGGTTTATGAACTAGTAAGAGCGTATCCAGCAGAGGTTTTGGCAAAGATCGCATCCTGATGCAGACCGCTTTCTACCTCAAGCCATTCTAGAGGATTATTGGGGACCAAGACCAATTCCCTTAGTAGTCAGATGACCGAATGGACCCAATGTCACAATATGTACCGTGATTAATACCGCTACTAGGTGGGAAAACGTTGTCCTTGCCCGCTGCCCTTTGTTTGTCAAAAAAAAAAGGAAAAAATTTGTAAGCCATGCTGCTGTGCCCGAGTAATACCGTAATACAGTGTCCAAGCAACAGTACAACACAGTGGTAGACATAGCTTAAATAGTATCACCGCAAGCATGCAGATAGTGCCATCTGCCTAAGAAATAATAAACATATTGTATCAAAATAAAAGTTTTACAGAAGCTAAATAATATTATCCTGTAGATAAATGGTAGCGCTATGAAGTCCCATAGAATGCTAAAACAATACCGACAGTCAGATAACAATGCGGCAGAACCCAGTAACAGTTATATACACTACCATACCAAAAGTAATTGGACACCTGAGCAAAAATCAAAAGTAGTATTTATTTCCATATGGTAATACTTAATGGGGCTCTTTTGCTCCTAATGACATCCGATACTCTCTGTGACATATTTTCTAATAACGTCTGATATACCTCAGCTGGTATTTCCCTCCATTCATCCTGCAAAAGTCTAGCAAGGTCTCTCAAAGAAGATGGATGCTGTTCATATTTCCTGAACCGATGTTCCAGTTCATCCCAAAGATGTTCAGTAGGTTCAAGTCGGGACTCTGTGCAGCCGGTCCAATTGTGGAACATCCATATCCTCAAACCAATTTTTTTAAAAAGCCATGGATAGCATTCCTCAGGCCTCCTCCACACCCAGGTAGATCCATCTGATGTGAAGATGAAGTAATGTGATGCGTCACTCTACAGAACATTCTTTCATTGCCATTCTAATAACCACACTCTTTGCACCATTGTAGAAATTCTTGGAGAGCCTGATGTTTGCAGGATGAATAGAGGGAAATGCCAGCTGAAGTGTATCAGATGTTAGTAGAAAGTATGCCACGAAGAGTATCCAATGTCATTAGGGCTAAAGGAGCTCCACTAAGTATTAACATATGGAAAAAAAACCCTACTTTTTATTCTTACTCAGGTGTTCAATTACTTTTGGTATTATAGTGTACAAAACGTAGGAGTTCTATACAGTAAATAAAGCTACAGTACCATATAACGGTCAAATAATAACGCCACAGTGTCCTACAGGCGCCAGATAACACCGTTAGGGCTGGTTCACATCAGTGTACAGGGTGTCATTTTCCTGCCCTATTTGGAGATTGGGAAAATGCCCCCCCCCCCAGCCGAACGGATCTGTCTTATGATGGAACGGTGGCGAACGGGGCGCTTTGACTGCAGTAGGGTTGGTTTGGTTTACGGCCGGGCTGCCAGCTTCTACACAACATAATAGCGCAGCATAAATCATTGTGTAAGCAAGAACCTATTATGGCAAACACTTGTATAAGATTGTCACAGTCTTAAGGGGCATTCTCATCTCCACAGCCCTGGGGCCCATTGTATCTATGGAAGGGAGGGCACAGTGCACAGGGGCCCAAGACGAGAGGGGGGCCTGGGCTGAGGGGTCAGCACAGTAATCGGGGCCCTCTGATTTTCATTTTAGAGTCTGAGACCGGAGAATGTCCACCTAGATCATGGCTGTGTCAGTCACATTATCGCATAACCCAGATATCAGACAGTGGGGACAGCGGTGTTTACTGTAGTGTGTATGTAAAGAGGGCAGAGGATGGCTTCTATATGTAAAAGGGGGTAAAAAGTGGCATCTGTATGTAAAGAGGGCAAAAGGTGGCATCTGTATGTAAAGAGGGCAGAGGATGGCTTCTATATGTAAAAGGGGGTAAAAAGTGGCATCTGTATGTAAAGGGAGCGAAAGGTGGCACTTGTTTGTTAAGGAAGCAAGGGATGGCTTCTATATGTTAAAGCGGTCGAAAAGTGGCATATATGTAAAAGAGGGCAAGAGGTTGCATTTATATGTAAAAGATGTTACACATATTTGTAAAAGAGGGCAAAAGGTGACACAGATACAAAAGGCAAGAGGTAGCATATCTAAAAGCGGCAAAAAGAGACATTATTTGTAAAAGATGGCAAGAGAAGGTATTATTGTTGATTGGTGCAAAAGGAAGTATTTTTCATGCATAACGGGCATTGATAGTAAAAGGAGCCTACTGAAACTCTATCACCCGAGGGTCCACATAAACCCGGAGCCGGCCCTGCCTTCCCCATCATCATGCCCCACTGCATGCAGACTATAAGAGTAGGCTGGGTATACGAAAACAACGGCGTACCCCCCTCTGCATAGAAGTGTATGGGAGGTAGTGTATATCTCCGCTCTACGAAGATAATGTGGTGACATCATGCTGTTTGCATATCACGACCATCCATTCAATCTACATGGTAATGGCGGTGCTATGCAAATAGCGCAGACACTTGCAGCCTACCTGTGCTATCAACACAGCATGCCCATTGTTACGACGGGCGCTGCTATGTTTCTACGCCGTTTCCAAATCTTACAGTTTACTCAGCTGTGTCCGTAAACCCGGCCACCTTGGTTAGCCTGGAGGCGGCATCCGGCGGGCCACGATGAGGGGGACGGGGACGCTCTCTGACAGCAGAAAACCCTTTAATAAATCTTCCCCAACGACTTTACTGATAAAAGTAAATGCTGCTCTCATCTCTCTACATGGAAGGATCAGCAGGCGGCGAGCATCACAGCGCCGTCCTCAGATACAAGCATGTACACGTTCCCTTTACTCCACTCGCAGGATGCTGGGACTTTAAACAGAGGGACTGTTGAGGAGCCATGGGTGGCGCTGTCAATAAAAAGCCGCCGGGTTCTTGAGCGCTGTCTGTGTTGTGCCGAATGATGTGTAGCTGTGAATAATAGTAGGTGTCCAGCCGCGTCTAATAATGCAGCGAGGCTTTTCATATTGAGCACCCCACAGAATAATAATCCAAGTAAATATCTGCACTGCCATCAATTGTTAACACCTTCCTGACTGGCGAATGTAGATTCTGAGAGTATACATCCTGCAACTACAAGGGTTAAACTGAATTTCAAGAACTGCTGACATTTTATACTCTTAGGGACCCTTCACACGTGCGCCGAAGATGCAGCTTAATCTGTTGCTGCACATTACTGCGCCATAACCAGCAATGTATATGTGCAGATTTAGGTTGGCTTAACACGAGCGTATTTGTGCACAATACCATGAGAAGAGAACCTATTGATTTCAATGGGTTCATTGACATTTCAATATCTTGCGCGCTCATTTTCAGGTTCTATTTCTCTGCACATTCGCATAGAAGTCTCCATAGAAGGAGATGCGTAATTGTGCTGGAAAAAGAACATATCTGAAACTAATTAGCCATTTCACGGCAAAAACACATCAGCATAGGCGCAACTATGCTTACCGCTACGGAGTGTACTTGCACATGAACCAGGATTTTTGGGGGGCCATTCAAACTCCGCGCCATAGTGTACCAGTTTAAAAAAAAAAAAAGACAGAAGATAGGTCCGGCTTTTTGGTGTGTAGTTCTTGCATGCGCAAAAAATTGGGACCTGCTCTAATTTGTGCGCATTTGCACACCAAAGAGCACCATACAGGTCTTCAGGAGGTGCGCAAATGTGCACATATGTACACGCGAGTATTCGCTAACCACTGCGCAAAACCCGCACACACCTGCACCTCGTTTGGCTTAATAACCATTTAAATCAGGGTAGGGTTATTCCCCCACCCATTTGAACCAGCGGTGTCCACCCAAATATTGCAGGCACGCTCACACAGTACCCTTGTTCACTGCGCAAGAAAGTTGCGCAGGAGTGAGCATATTTTGCAACACGCCCGTGTGAAGCCCCCCTAAGGCGCAGCATTTCCTGTGGCTTTAGGTGCGTCTTGCAGTAATATTCCGCACGTGGGAGCGTTCCTTCAGCGGTTTACAGCGCGGTTAGTTTGTAGTATTACGATATTTCCCTATGCGCTGGTTAAACAGAACTTCTGCGTTTGTTGGACTATGGATTTTACCATTTTGTTTATTTTCTAAGCACAAATTGACTTTTATTGGTAACATTTCTAGGCTAAATGTAACTTTGTGTTAATCAAGGAGCTTCTGCCATAACGTTGACCTACGTGTTACACAGTTGTAGGAGACGACCGGGGTCGGAAACTGCGGTCTGGAAAAGTAGTAGATGGAACCATGCAGGTGGCAAAAAGCAAAACCGGGCAAGTCAGAATCAAAATAGGTCAATGGGAGTAAAAGAAGAGCATGAAAACCACAAGAGCCGAAGAAGGGGTAAAACTATACAACACTTGTGTCCGCAAAACGGAGGGAGTAGAAGCCATTGAGTTCAATGGGCTCGTTCACATGCGTGTATTCTGCGCCTGCATATCATTTGCGTAAAAAAATGCAGAGCATGCACTTAATTCTGAGCAGTTGCACACGAAAATAACACATATTGAACTACTCATTTTAACTGCACATTGCAATGAGTGTGAGCTTGCTTGCGCTTTTTTGCATGAGCAAATGTGCACGATTTGCGCACGCAAAACGTACAGCAGGCGGCTGAAAACACATGAGCGTGTTTTTCTCCCCTTAACCGGCCGTGATAATCATGGCCGTATAAGAGGATACGAAACCAATATAAGAGTTCAGTGGTTTCATTTTTACTGCAGGAATTTCTCAGCCGTGAATACCACGGCCGGGAAAATATAAGACCTGCCCTATCCTCCCCGCAGGTACTGAACACATGGTGCGGGGAAGAGCGGGCACCGCCTATCTTCCCGCTGTTATTTACAAACTCCTTAGCTCTGGCGCAGAGTTTGAACTCCCGGGGAGGGAGTAGAATTCACCCTTGTTCTGGCGCAGCTACGCCTGGTACTGCCAAGTATAGTTGCATCTACAGCAGTGTGCTTTCAGCCGACCACGAAATTGAGCATGCAAATACGCAACGCCCATTGCGCAAATAGGCGGACAGCGCACTGACCTATTACAGTCAATGAAGCAATGCAGAAATGCGTTTTTTTAACCCAGTCCGATAGTCCATGTAAAAAAAAAATGTCAACATATCCTCTTCTGGTTCTCTTTCTCGGACGGCAGTCACCCATTCAAAGCCATAGGTGAGCAAAAACCTGGTGTGCACACAGAGGACATCCATGTGCACTCATCCCAGACTGATGGCTGTCCAGCCTCTGTTGAAGACTTCCATTGAAGGAGAACTCACCACCTAAGCAATGCTAGAAAAAAAGTTGGCCTACTTTCATTTTTTTTTTTAGAAATGTTAAGTGGACATACACATGGATTAATATTGGTCCATTTTTCAATGGATCAAAACTGGCCATGCTCATTTGAATAATCAGTAAGGCTAAGTCCATTTACTCCGTGCATTTTACAGATGTGCAGCGAATTTGTAAGCCACAGCCCGGAGGTCTAGGCCAGGACCTGAGGTACGTATACTCAGATAGGCAATACATCATCACACGGACAACTAGGTAATTCAACTTTCTTTATTCACAAGTAAGGTGCAATTAGCATGAGCGTCACAGCAGAATCAACTGGCAGTT
>NW_027101792.1:0-88751 GCF_035609145.1 Eleutherodactylus coqui | reverse complement strand
TGAGCGCAAGCTTATTGCTGTTTCAAACACGGTCTACACCTCTCAGGTGCCGAGTTACAGGACGGTGAAAACAGTGAGTTTGTGTTAGACGCGAATCGTGCTCTGATTCATGCTCTAGGCTGGGAGCGCAAGCTTATTGCTTTTTCAAACACGGTCTACACCTCTCAGGTGCCGAGTTACAGGACGGTGAAAACAGTGAGTTTATGTTAGACGCGAATCGTGCTTGGATTCATGCTCTAGGCTGGGAGCGCAAGCGTAATGCTTTTTCAAACACGGTCTACACCTCTCAGGTGCCGAGGTACAGGACGGTGAAAACAGTGAGTTTGTGTTAGACGCGAATCGTGCTCTGATTCATGCTCTAGGCTGGGAGCTAAAGCTTATTCCTTCTTCAAACACGGTCTACTCCTCTCAGGTGCCGAGGTACAGGACGGTGAAAACAGTGAGTTTGTGTTAGACGCGAATCGTGCTCTGATTCATGCTCTAGGCTGGGAGCGCAAGCTTATTGCTTTCTCAAACACGGTCTACACCTCTCAGGTGCCGAGTTACAGGACGGTGAAAACAGTGAGTTTGTGTTAGACGCGAATCGTGCTATGATTCATGCTCTAGGCTGGGAGCGCAAGCTTATTGCTTTTTCAAACACGGTCTACATCTCTCAGGTGCCGAGTTACAGGACAGTGAAAACAGTGAGTTTGTGTTAGACGCGAATCGTGCTGGTATTGATGCGCTAGGCTGGGAGCGCAAGCTTATTGCTGTTTCAAACACGGTCTACACCTCTCAGGTGCCGAGTTACAGGACGGTGAAAACAGTGAGTTTGTGTTAGACGCGAATCGTGCTCTGATTCATGCTCTAGGCTGGGAGCGCAAGCTTATTGCTTTTTCAAACACGGTCTACACCTCTCAGGTGCCGAGTTACAGGACGGTGAAAACAGTGAGTTTATGTTAGACGCGAATCGTGCTTGGATTCATGCTCTAGGCTGGGAGCGCAAGCGTAATGCTTTTTCAAACACGGTCTACACCTCTCAGGTGCCGAGGTACAGGACGGTGAAAACAGTGAGTTTGTGTTAGACGCGAATCGTGCTCTGATTCATGCTCTAGGCTGGGAGCTAAAGCTTATTGCTTTTTCAAACACGGTCTACACCTCTCAGGTGCCGAGTTACAGGACGGTGAAAACAGTGAGTTTGTGTTAGACGCGAATCGTGCTCTGATTCATGCTCTAGGCTGGGAGCTAAAGCTTATTGGTTTTTCAAACACGGTCTACTCCTCTCAGGTGCCGAGTTACAGGACGGTGAAAACAGTGAGTTTGTGTTAGACGCGAATCGTGCTCTGATTCATGCTCTAGGCTGGGAGCGCAAGCTTATTGCTTTTTCAAACACGGTCTACACCTCTCAGGTGCCGAGGTACAGGACGGTGAAAACAGTGAGTTTGTGTTAGACGCGAATCGTGCTCTGATTCATGCTCTAGGCTGGGAGCGCAAGCTTATTGCTTTTTCAAACACGGTCTACACCTCTCAGGTGCCGAGTTACAGGACGGTGAAAACAGTGAGTTTGTGTTAGACGCGAATCGTGCTCTGATTCATGCTCTAGGCTGGGAGCTAAAGCTTATTGCTTCTTCAAACACGGTCTACTCCTCTCAGGTGCCGAGTTACAGGACGGTGAAAACAGTGAGTTTGTGTTAGACGCGAATCGTGCTCTGATTCATGCTCTAGGCTGGGAAAGCAAGCTTTTTGCTTTTTCAAACACGGTCTACATCTCTCTGGTGCCGAGTTACAGAACGGTGAAAACAGTGAGTTTGTGTTAGACGCGAATCGTGCTCTGATTCATGCTCTAGGCTGGGAGCTAAAGCTTATTGCTTTTTCAAACACGGTCTACACCTCTCAGGTGCCGAGTTACAGGACGGTGAAAACAGTGAGTTTGTGTTAGACGCGAATCGTGCTCTGATTCATGCTCTAGGCTGGGAGCTAAAGCTTATTGGTTTTTCAAACACGGTCTACTCCTCTCAGGTGCCGAGTTACAGGACGGTGAAAACAGTGAGTTTGTGTTAGACGCGAATCGTGCTCTGATTCATGCTCTAGGCTGGGAGCGCAAGCTTATTGCTTTTTCAAACACGGTCTACACCTCTCAGGTGCCGAGTTACAGGACGGTGAAAACAGTGAGTTTATGTTAGACGCGAATCGTGCTTGGATTCATGCTCTAGGCTGGGAGCGCAAGCGTAATGCTTTTTCAAACACTGTCTACACCTCTCAGGTGCCGAGGTACAGGACGGTGAAAACAGTGAGTTTGTGTTAGACGCGAATCGTGCTCTGATTCATGCTCTAGGCTGGGAGCTAAAGCTTATTGCTTTTTCAAACACGGTCTACACCTCTCAGGTGCCGAGTTACAGGACGGTGAAAACAGTGAGTTTGTGTTAGACGCGAATCGTGCTCTGATTCATGCTCTAGGCTGGGAGCTAAAGCTTATTGGTTTTTCAAACACGGTCTACTCCTCTCAGGTGCCGAGTTACAGGACGGTGAAAACAGTGAGTTTGTGTTAGACGCGAATCGTGCTCTGATTCATGCTCTAGGCTGGGAGCGCAAGCTTATTGCTTTCTCAAACACGGTCTACACCTCTCAGGTGCCGAGTTACAGGACGGTGAAAACAGTGAGTTTGTGTTAGACGCGAATCGTGCTCTGATTCATGCTCTAGGCTGGGAGCGCAAGCTTATTGCTTTCTCAAACACGGTCTACACCTCTCAGGTGCCGAGTTACAGGACGGTGAAAACAGTGAGTTTGTGTTAGACGCGAATCGTGCTCTGATTCATGCTCTAGGCTGGGAGCGCAAGCTTATTGCTTTTTCAAACACGGTCTACACCTCTCAGGTGCCGAGTTACAGGACGGTGAAAACAGTGAGTTTGTGTTAGACGCGAATCGTGCTATGATTCATGCTCTAGGCTGGGAGCGCAAGCTTATTGCTTTTTCAAACACGGTCTACATCTCTCAGGTGCCGAGTTACAGGACTGTGAAAACAGTGAGTTTGTGTTAGACGCGAATCGTGCTCTGATTCATGCTCTAGGCTGGGAGCGCAAGCTTTTTGCTTTTTCAAACACGGTCTACACCTCTCAGGTGCCGAGGTACAGGACGGTGAAAACAGTGAGTTTGTGTTAGACGCGAATCGTGCTGGTATTGATGCTCTAGGCTGGGAGCGCAAGCTTATTGCTGTTTCAAACACGGTCTACACCTCTCAGGTGCCGAGTTACAGGACGGTGAAAACAGTGAGTTTATGTTAGACGCGAATCGTGCTTGGATTCATGCTCTAGGCTGGGAGCGCAAGCGTAATGCTTTTTCAAACACGGTCTACACCTCTCAGGTGCCGAGGTACAGGACGGTGAAAACAGTGAGTTTGTGTTAGACGCGAATCGTGCTCTGATTCATGCTCTAGGCTGGGAGCTAAAGCTTATTCCTTCTTCAAACACGGTCTACTCCTCTCAGGTGCCGAGTTACAGGACGGTGAAAACAGTGAGTTTGTGTTAGACGCGAATCGTGCTCTGATTCATGCTCTAGGCTGGGAGCGCAAGCTTTTTGCTTTTTCAAACACGGTCTACATCTCTCTGGTGCCGAGTTACAGAACGGTGAAAACAGTGAGTTTGTGTTAGACGCGAATCGTGCTCTGATTCATGCTCTAGGCTGGGAGCGCAAGCGTAATGCTTTTTCAAACACGGTCTACACCTCTCAGGTGCCGAGGTACAGGACGGTGAAAACAGTGAGTTTGTGTTAGACGCGAATCGTGCTCTGATTCATGCTCTAGGCTGGGAGCGCAAGCTTATTGCTTTTTCAAACACGGTCTACACCTCTCAGGTGCCGAGTTACAGGACGGTGAAAACAGTGAGTTTATGTTAGACGCGAATCGTGCTTGGATTCATGCTCTAGGCTGGGAGCGCAAGCGTAATGCTTTTTCAAACACGGTCTACACCTCTCAGGTGCCGAGGTACAGGACGGTGAAAACAGTGAGTTTGTGTTAGACGCGAATCGTGCTCTGATTCATGCTCTAGGCTGGGAGCTAAAGCTTATTGGTTTTTCAAACACGGTCTACTCCTCTCAGGTGCCGAGTTACAGGACGGTGAAAACAGTGAGTTTGTGTTAGACGCGAATCGTGCTCTGATTCATGCTCTAGGCTGGGAGCGCAAGCTTATTGCTTTTTCAAACACGGTCTACACCTCTCAGGTGCCGAGGTACAGGACGGTGAAAACAGTGAGTTTGTGTTAGACGCGAATCGTGCTCTGATTCATGCTCTAGGCTGGGAGCGCAAGCTTATTGCTTTTTCAAACACGGTCTACACCTCTCAGGTGCCGAGTTACAGGACGGTGAAAACAGTGAGTTTGTGTTAGACGCGAATCGTGCTCTGATTCATGCTCTAGGCTGGGAGCTAAAGCTTATTGCTTTCTCAAACACGGTCTACACCTCTCAGGTGCCGAGTTACAGGACGGTGAAAACAGTGAGTTTGTGTTAGACGCGAATCGTGCTCTGATTCATGCTCTAGGCTGGGAGCTAAAGCTTATTGGTTGTTCAAACACGGTCTACTCCTCTCAGGTGCCGAGTTACAGGACGGTGAAAACAGTGAGTTTGTGTTAGACGCGAATCGTGCTCTGATTCATGCTCTAGGCTGGGAGCGCAAGCTTATTGCTTTTTCAAACACGGTCTACACCTCTCAGGTGCCGAGGTACAGGACGGTGAAAACAGTGAGTTTGTGTTAGACGCGAATCGTGCTCTGATTCATGCTCTAGGCTGGGAGCGCAAGCTTATTGCTTTTTCAAACACGGTCTACACCTCTCAGGTGCCGAGTTACAGGACGGTGAAAACAGTGAGTTTGTGTTAGACGCGAATCGTGCTCTAATTCATGCTCTAGGCTGGGAGCTAAAGCTTATTGCTTCTTCAAACACGGTCTACTCCTCTCAGGTGCCGAGTTACAGGACGGTGAAAACAGTGAGTTTGTGTTAGACGCGAATCGTGCTCTGATTCATGCTCTAGGCTGGGAGCGCAAGCTTATTGCTTTTTCAAACACGGTCTACACCTCTCAGGTGCCGAGGTACAGGACGGTGAAAACAGTGAGTTTGTGTTAGACGCGAATCGTGCTCTGATTCATGCTCTAGGCTGGGAGCGCAAGCGTAATGCTTTTTCAAACACGGTCTACACCTCTCAGGTGCCGAGTTACAGGACGGTGAAAACAGTGAGTTTGTGTTAGACGCGAATCGTGCTCTGATTCATGCTCTAGGCTGGGAGCTAAAGCTTATTGCTTTTTCAAACACGGTCTACACCTCTCAGGTGCCGAGTTACAGGACGGTGAAAACAGTGAGTTTATGTTAGACGCGAATCGTGCTTGGATTCATGCTCTAGGCTGGGAGCGCAAGCGTAATGCTTTTTCAAACACGGTCTACACCTCTCAGGTGCCGAGGTACAGGACGGTGAAAACAGTGAGTTTGTGTTAGACGCGAATCGTGCTCTGATTCATGCTCTAGGCTGGGAGCTAAAGCTTATTCCTTCTTCAAACACGGTCTACTCCTCTCAGGTGCCGAGGTACAGGACGGTGAAAACAGTGAGTTTGTGTTAGACGCGAATCGTGCTCTGATTCATGCTCTAGGCTGGGAGCTAAAGCTTATTGGTTTTTCAAACACGGTCTACTCCTCTCAGGTGCCGAGTTACAGGACGGTGAAAACAGTGAGTTTGTGTTAGACGCGAATCGTGCTCTGATTCATGCTCTAGGCTGGGAGCGCAAGCTTATTGCTTTTTCAAACACGTTCTACACCTCTCAGGTGCCGAGTTACAGGACGGTGAAAACAGTGAGTTTGTGTTAGACGCGAATCGTGCTCTGATTCATGCTCTAGGCTGGGAGCGCAAGCTTATTGCTTTTTCAAACACGGTCTACACCTCTCAGGTGCCGAGGTACAGGACGGTGAAAACAGTGAGTTTGTGTTAGACGCGAATCGTGCTGGTATTGATGCGCTAGGCTGGGTTTGTGTTAGACGCGAATCGTGCTCTGATTCATGCTCTAGGCTGGGAGCGCAAGCTTATTGCTTTTTCAAACACGGTCTACACCTCTCAGGTGCCGAGTTACAGGACGGTGAAAACAGTGAGTTTGTGTTAGACGCGAATCGTGCTCTGATTCATGCTCTAGGCTGGGAGCGCAAGCTTATTGCTTTTTCAAACACGGTCTACACCTCTCAGGTGCCGAGTTACAGGACGGTGAAAACAGTGAGTTTGTGTTAGACGCGAATCGTGCTATGATTCATGCTCTAGGCTGGGAGCGCAAGCTTATTGCTTTTTCAAACACGGTCTACATCTCTCAGGTGCCGAGTTACAGGACTGTGAAAACAGTGAGTTTGTGTTAGACGCGAATCGTGCTCTGATTCATGCTCTAGGCTGGGAGCGCAAGCTTTTTGCTTTTTCAAACACGGTCTACACCTCTCAGGTGCCGAGGTACAGGACGGTGAAAACAGTGAGTTTGTGTTAGACGCGAATCGTGCTGGTATTGATGCTCTAGGCTGGGAGCGCAAGCTTATTGCTGTTTCAAACACGGTCTACACCTCTCAGGTGCCGAGTTACAGGACGGTGAAAACAGTGAGTTTGTGTTAGACGCGAATCGTGCTCTGATTCATGCTCTAGGCTGGGAGCGCAAGCTTATTGCTTTTTCAAACACGGTCTACACCTCTCAGGTGCCGAGTTACAGGACGGTGAAAACAGTGAGTTTATGTTAGACGCGAATCGTGCTTGGATTCATGCTCTAGGCTGGGAGCGCAAGCGTAATGCTTTTTCAAACACGGTCTACACCTCTCAGGTGCCGAGGTACAGGACGGTGAAAACAGTGAGTTTGTGTTAGACGCGAATCGTGCTCTGATTCATGCTCTAGGCTGGGAGCTAAAGCTTATTCCTTCTTCAAACACGGTCTACTCCTCTCAGGTGCCGAGTTACAGGACGGTGAAAACAGTGAGTTTGTGTTAGACGCGAATCGTGCTCTGATTCATGCTCTAGGCTGGGAGCGCAAGCTTTTTGCTTTTTCAAACACGGTCTACATCTCTCTGGTGCCGAGTTACAGAACGGTGAAAACAGTGAGTTTGTGTTAGACGCGAATCGTGCTCTGATTCATGCTCTAGGCTGGGAGCGCAAGCGTAATGCTTTTTCAAACACGGTCTACACCTCTCAGGTGCCGAGGTACAGGACGGTGAAAACAGTGAGTTTGTGTTAGACGCGAATCGTGCTCTGATTCATGCTCTAGGCTGGGAGCGCAAGCTTATTGCTTTTTCAAACACGGTCTACACCTCTCAGGTGCCGAGTTACAGGACGGTGAAAACAGTGAGTTTGTGTTAGACGCGAATCGTGCTTGGATTCATGCTCTAGGCTGGGAGCGCAAGCGTAATGCTTTTTCAAACACGGTCTACACCTCTCAGGTGCCGAGGTACAGGACGGTGAAAACAGTGAGTTTGTGTTAGACGCGAATCGTGCTCTGATTCATGCTCTAGGCTGGGAGCTAAAGCTTATTGGTTTTTCAAACACGGTCTACTCCTCTCAGGTGCCGAGTTACAGGACGGTGAAAACAGTGAGTTTGTGTTAGACGCGAATCGTGCTCTGATTCATGCTCTAGGCTGGGAGCGCAAGCTTATTGCTTTTTCAAACACGGTCTACACCTCTCAGGTGCCGAGGTACAGGACGGTGAAAACAGTGAGTTTGTGTTAGACGCGAATCGTGCTCTGATTCATGCTCTAGGCTGGGAGCGCAAGCTTATTGCTTTTTCAAACACGGTCTACACCTCTCAGGTGCCGAGTTACAGGACAGTGAAAACAGTGAGTTTGTGTTAGACGCGAATCGTGCTCTGATTCATGCTCTAGGCTGGGAGCTAAAGCTTATTGCTTTCTCAAACACGGTCTACACCTCTCAGGTGCCGAGTTACAGGACGGTGAAAACAGTGAGTTTGTGTTAGACGCGAATCGTGCTCTGATTCATGCTCTAGGCTGGGAGCTAAAGCTTATTGGTTGTTCAAACACGGTCTACTCCTCTCAGGTGCCGAGTTACAGGACGGTGAAAACAGTGAGTTTGTGTTAGACGCGAATCGTGCTCTGATTCATGCTCTAGGCTGGGAGCGCAAGCTTATTGCTTTTTCAAACACGGTCTACACCTCTCAGGTGCCGAGGTACAGGACGGTGAAAACAGTGAGTTTGTGTTAGACGCGAATCGTGCTCTGATTCATGCTCTAGGCTGGGAGCGCAAGCTTATTGCTTTTTCAAACACGGTCTACACCTCTCAGGTGCCGAGTTACAGGACGGTGAAAACAGTGAGTTTGTGTTAGACGCGAATCGTGCTCTAATTCATGCTCTAGGCTGGGAGCTAAAGCTTATTGCTTCTTCAAACACGGTCTACTCCTCTCAGGTGCCGAGTTACAGGACGGTGAAAACAGTGAGTTTGTGTTAGACGCGAATCGTGCTCTGATTCATGCTCTAGGCTGGGAGCGCAAGCTTATTGCTTTTTCAAACACGGTCTACACCTCTCAGGTGCCGAGGTACAGGACGGTGAAAACAGTGAGTTTGTGTTAGACGCGAATCGTGCTCTGATTCATGCTCTAGGCTGGGAGCGCAAGCGTAATGCTTTTTCAAACACGGTCTACACCTCTCAGGTGCCGAGTTACAGGACGGTGAAAACAGTGAGTTTGTGTTAGACGCGAATCGTGCTCTGATTCATGCTCTAGGCTGGGAGCTAAAGCTTATTGCTTTTTCAAACACGGTCTACACCTCTCAGGTGCCGAGTTACAGGACGGTGAAAACAGTGAGTTTATGTTAGACGCGAATCGTGCTTGGATTCATGCTCTAGGCTGGGAGCGCAAGCGTAATGCTTTTTCAAACACGGTCTACACCTCTCAGGTGCCGAGGTACAGGACGGTGAAAACAGTGAGTTTGTGTTAGACGCGAATCGTGCTCTGATTCATGCTCTAGGCTGGGAGCTAAAGCTTATTCCTTCTTCAAACACGGTCTACTCCTCTCAGGTGCCGAGGTACAGGACGGTGAAAACAGTGAGTTTGTGTTAGACGCGAATCGTGCTCTGATTCATGCTCTAGGCTGGGAGCGCAAGCTTATTGCTTTCTCAAACACGGTCTACACCTCTCAGGTGCCGAGTTACAGGACGGTGAAAACAGTGAGTTTGTGTTAGACGCGAATCGTGCTATGATTCATGCTCTAGGCTGGGAGCGCAAGCTTATTGCTTTTTCAAACACGGTCTACATCTCTCAGGTGCCGAGTTACAGGACAGTGAAAACAGTGAGTTTGTGTTAGACGCGAATCGTGCTCTGATTCATGCTCTAGGCTGGGAGCGCAAGCTTATTGCTTTCTCAAACACGGTCTACACCTCTCAGGTGCCGAGTTACAGGACGGTGAAAACAGTGAGTTTGTGTTAGACGCGAATCGTGCTCTGATTCATGCTCTAGGCTGGGAGCGCAAGCTTATTGCTTTTTCAAACACGGTCTACACCTCTCAGGTGCCGAGTTACAGGACGGTGAAAACAGTGAGTTTGTGTTAGACGCGAATCGTGCTCTGATTCATGCTCTAGGCTGGGAGCGCAAGCTTATTGCTTTTTCAAACACGGTCTACACCTCTCAGGTGCCGAGGTACAGGACGGTGAAAACAGTGAGTTTGTGTTAGACGCGAATCGTGCTGGTATTGATGCGCTAGGCTGGGAGCGCAAGCTTATTGCTTTTTCAAACACGGTCTACACCTCTCAGGTGCCGAGTTACAGGACGGTGAAAACAGTGAGTTTGTGTTAGACGCGAATCGTGCTCTGATTCATGCTCTAGGCTGGGAGCGCAAGCTTATTGCTTTTTCAAACACGGTCTACACCTCTCAGGTGCCGAGTTACAGGACGGTGAAAACAGTGAGTTTATGTTAGACGCGAATCGTGCTTGGATTCAAGCTCTAGGCTGGGAGCGCAAGCGTAATGCTTTTTCAAACACGGTCTACACCTCTCAGGTGCCGAGGTACAGGACGGTGAAAACAGTGAGTTTGTGTTAGACGCGAATCGTGCTCTGATTCATGCTCTAGGCTGGGAGCTAAAGCTTATTGCTTTTTCAAACACGGTCTACACCTCTCAGGTGCCGAGTTACAGGACGGTGAAAACAGTGAGTTTGTGTTAGACGCGAATCGTGCTCTGATTCATGCTCTAGGCTGGGAGCTAAAGCTTATTGGTTTTTCAAACACGGTCTACTCCTCTCATGTGCCGAGTTACAGGACGGTGAAAACAGTGAGTTTGTGTTAGACGCGAATCGTGCTCTGATTCATGCTCTAGGCTGGGAGCGCAAGCTTATTGCTTTTTCAAACACGGTCTACACCTCTCAGGTGCCGAGGTACAGGACGGTGAAAACAGTGAGTTTGTGTTAGACGCGAATCGTGCTCTGATTCATGCTCTAGGCTGGGAGCGCAAGCTTATTGCTTTTTCAAACACGGTCTACACCTCTCAGGTGCCGAGTTACAGGACGGTGAAAACAGTGAGTTTGTGTTAGACGCGAATCGTGCTCTGATTCATGCTCTAGGCTGGGAGCTAAAGCTTATTGCTTCTTCAAACACGGTCTACTCCTCTCAGGTGCCGAGTTACAGGACGGTGAAAACAGTGAGTTTGTGTTAGACGCGAATCGCGCTCTGATTCATGCTCTAGGCTGGGAAAGCAAGCTTATTGCTTTTTCAAACACGGTCTACACCTCTCAGGTGCCGAGTTACAGGACGGTGAAAACAGTCAGTTTGTGTTAGACGCGAATCGTGCTCTGATTCATGCTCTAGGCTGGGAGCTAAAGCTTATTGGTTTTTCAAACACGGTCTACTCCTCTCAGGTGCCGAGTTACAGGACGGTGAAAACAGTGAGTTTGTGTTAGACGCGAATCGTGCTCTGATTCATGCTCTAGGCTGGGAGCGCAAGCTTTTTGCTTTTTCAAACACGGTCTACACCTCTCAGGTGCCGAGGTACAGGACGGTGAAAACAGTGAGTTTGTGTTAGACGCGAATCGTGCTGGTATTGATGCTCTAGGCTGGGAGCGCAAGCGTAATGCTTTTTCAAACACGGTCTACACCTCTCAGGTGCCGAGGTACAGGACGGTGAAAACAGTGAGTTTGTGTTAGACGCGAATCGTGCTCTGATTCATGCTCTAGGCTGGGAGCGCAAGCTTATTGCTTTCTCAAACACGGTCTACACCTCTCAGGTGCCGAGTTACAGGACGGTGAAAACAGTGAGTTTGTGTTAGACGCGAATCGTGCTATGATTCATGCTCTAGGCTGGGAGCGCAAGCTTATTGCTTTTTCAAACACGGTCTACATCTTTCAGGTGCCGAGTTACAGGACGGTGAAAACAGTGAGTTTGTGTTAGACGCGAATCGTGCTATGATTCATGCTCTAGGCTGGGAGCTAAAGCTTATTGCTTTTTCAAACACGGTCGACATCTCTCAGGTGCCGAGTTACAGGACGGTGAAAACAGTGAGTTTGTGTTAGACGCGAATCGTGCTCTGATTCATGCTCTAGGCTGGGAGCGCAAGCTTATTGCTTTCTCAAACACGGTCTACACCTCTCAGGTGCCGAGTTACAGGACGGTGAAAACAGTGAGTTTGTGTTAGACGCGAATCGTGCTCTGATTCATGCTCTAGGCTGGGAGCGCAAGCTTATTGCTTTTTCAAACACGGTCTCACCTCTCAGGTGCCGAGTTACAGGACGGTGAAAACAGTGAGTTTGTGTTAGACGCGAATCGTGCTATGATTCATGCTCTAGGCTGGGAGCGCAAGCTTATTGCTTTTTCAAACACGGTTTACATCTCTCAGGTGCCGAGTTACAGGACTGTGAAAACAGTGAGTTTGTGTTAGACGCGAATCGTGCTCTGATTCATGCTCTAGGCTGGGAGCGCAAGCTTTTTGCTTTTTCAAACACGGTCTACACCTCTCAGGTGCCGAGGTACAGGACGGTGAAAACAGTGAGTTTGTGTTAGACGCGAATCGTGCTGGTATTGATGCTCTAGGCTGGGAGCGCAAGCTTATTGCTGTTTCAAACACGGTCTACACCTCTCAGGTGCCGAGTTACAGGACGGTGAAAACAGTGAGTTTGTGTTAGACGCGAATCGTGCTCTGATTCATGCTCTAGGCTGGGAGCGCAAGTTTATTGCTTTTTCAAACACGGTCTACACCTCTCAGGTGCCGAGTTACAGGACGGTGAAAACAGTGAGTTTATGTTAGACGCGAATCGTGCTTGGATTCATGCTCTAGGCTGGGAGCGCAAGCGTAATGCTTTTTCAAACACGGTCTACACCTCTCAGGTGCCGAGGTACAGGACGGTGAAAACAGTGAGTTTGTGTTAGACGCGAATCGTGCTCTGATTCATGCTCTAGGCTGGGAGCTAAAGCTTATTCCTTCTTCAAACACGGCCTACTCCTCTCAGGTGCCGAGGTACAGGACGGTGAAAACAGTGAGTTTGTGTTAGACGCGAATCGTGCTCTGATTCATGCTCTAGGCTGGGAGCGCAAGCTTATTGCTTTCTCAAACACGGTCTACACCTCTCAGGTGCCGAGTTACAGGACGGTGAAAACAGTGAGTTTGTGTTAGACGCGAATCGTGCTATGATTCATGCTCTAGGCTGGGAGCGCAAGCTTATTGCTTTTTCAAACACGGTCTACATCTCTCAGGTGCCGAGTTACAGGACAGTGAAAACAGTGAGTTTGTGTTAGACGCGAATCGTGCTCTGATTCATGCTCTAGGCTGGGAGCGCAAGCTTATTGCTTTCTCAAACACGGTCTACACCTCTCAGGTGCCGAGTTACAGGACGGTGAAAACAGTGAGTTTGTGTTAGACGCGAATCGTGCTCTGATTCATGCTCTAGGCTGGGAGCGCAAGCTTATTGCTTTTTCAAACACGGTCTACACCTCTCAGGTGCCGAGTTACAGGACGGTGAAAACAGTGAGTTTGTGTTAGACGCGAATCGTGCTCTGATTCATGCTCTAGGCTGGGAGCGCAAGCTTATTGCTTTTTCAAACACGGTCTACACCTCTCAGGTGCCGAGGTACAGGACGGTGAAAACAGTGAGTTTGTGTTAGACGCGAATCGTGCTGGTATTGATGCGCTAGGCTGGGAGCGCAAGCTTATTGCTTTTTCAAACACGGTCTACACCTCTCAGGTGCCGAGTTACAGGACGGTGAAAACAGTGAGTTTGTGTTAGACGCGAATCGTGCTCTGATTCATGCTCTAGGCTGGGAGCGCAAGCTTATTGCTTTTTCAAACACGGTCTACACCTCTCAGGTGCCGAGTTACAGGACGGTGAAAACAGTGAGTTTATGTTAGACGCGAATCGTGCTTGGATTCAAGCTCTAGGCTGGGAGCGCAAGCGTAATGCTTTTTCAAACACGGTCTACACCTCTCAGGTGCCGAGGTACAGGACGGTGAAAACAGTGAGTTTGTGTTAGACGCGAATCGTGCTCTGATTCATGCTCTAGGCTGGGAGCTAAAGCTTATTGCTTTTTCAAACACGGTCTACACCTCTCAGGTGCCGAGTTACAGGACGGTGAAAACAGTGAGTTTGTGTTAGACGCGAATCGTGCTCTGATTCATGCTCTAGGCTGGGAGCTAAAGCTTATTGGTTTTTCAAACACGGTCTACTCCTCTCATGTGCCGAGTTACAGGACGGTGAAAACAGTGAGTTTGTGTTAGACGCGAATCGTGCTCTGATTCATGCTCTAGGCTGGGAGCGCAAGCTTATTGCTTTTTCAAACACGGTCTACACCTCTCAGGTGCCGAGTTACAGGACGGTGAAAACAGTGAGTTTGTGTTAGACGCGAATCGTGCTCTGATTCATGCTCTAGGCTGGGAGCTAAAGCTTATTGCTTCTTCAAACACGGTCTACTCCTCTCAGGTGCCGAGTTACAGGACGGTGAAAACAGTGAGTTTGTGTTAGACGCGAATCGCGCTCTGATTCATGCTCTAGGCTGGGAAAGCAAGCTTATTGCTTTTTCAAACACGGTCTACACCTCTCAGGTGCCGAGTTACAGGACGGTGAAAACAGTCAGTTTGTGTTAGACGCGAATCGTGCTCTGATTCATGCTCTAGGCTGGGAGCTAAAGCTTATTGGTTTTTCAAACACGGTCTACTCCTCTCAGGTGCCGAGTTACAGGACGGTGAAAACAGTGAGTTTGTGTTAGACGCGAATCGTGCTCTGATTCATGCTCTAGGCTGGGAGCGCAAGCTTTTTGCTTTTTCAAACACGGTCTACACCTCTCAGGTGCCGAGGTACAGGACGGTGAAAACAGTGAGTTTGTGTTAGACGCGAATCGTGCTGGTATTGATGCTCTAGGCTGGGAGCGCAAGCGTAATGCTTTTTCAAACACGGTCTACACCTCTCAGGTGCCGAGGTACAGGACGGTGAAAACAGTGAGTTTGTGTTAGACGCGAATCGTGCTCTGATTCATGCTCTAGGCTGGGAGCGCAAGCTTATTGCTTTCTCAAACACGGTCTACACCTCTCAGGTGCCGAGTTACAGGACGGTGAAAACAGTGAGTTTGTGTTAGACGCGAATCGTGCTATGATTCATGCTCTAGGCTGGGAGCGCAAGCTTATTGCTTTTTCAAACACGGTCTACATCTTTCAGGTGCCGAGTTACAGGACGGTGAAAACAGTGAGTTTGTGTTAGACGCGAATCGTGCTATGATTCATGCTCTAGGCTGGGAGCTAAAGCTTATTGCTTTTTCAAACACGGTCGACATCTCTCAGGTGCCGAGTTACAGGACGGTGAAAACAGTGAGTTTGTGTTAGACGCGAATCGTGCTCTGATTCATGCTCTAGGCTGGGAGCGCAAGCTTATTGCTTTCTCAAACACGGTCTACACCTCTCAGGTGCCGAGTTACAGGACGGTGAAAACAGTGAGTTTGTGTTAGACGCGAATCGTGCTCTGATTCATGCTCTAGGCTGGGAGCGCAAGCTTATTGCTTTTTCAAACACGGTCTCACCTCTCAGGTGCCGAGTTACAGGACGGTGAAAACAGTGAGTTTGTGTTAGACGCGAATCGTGCTATGATTCATGCTCTAGGCTGGGAGCGCAAGCTTATTGCTTTTTCAAACACGGTCTACATCTCTCAGGTGCCGAGTTACAGGACTGTGAAAACAGTGAGTTTGTGTTAGACGCGAATCGTGCTCTGATTCATGCTCTAGGCTGGGAGCGCAAGCTTTTTGCTTTTTCAAACACGGTCTACACCTCTCAGGTGCCGAGGTACAGGACGGTGAAAACAGTGAGTTTGTGTTAGACGCGAATCGTGCTGGTATTGATGCTCTAGGCTGGGAGCGCAAGCTTATTGCTGTTTCAAACACGGTCTACACCTCTCAGGTGCCGAGTTACAGGACGGTGAAAACAGTGAGTTTGTGTTAGACGCGAATCGTGCTCTGATTCATGCTCTAGGCTGGGAGCGCAAGTTTATTGCTTTTTCAAACACGGTCTACACCTCTCAGGTGCCGAGTTACAGGACGGTGAAAACAGTGAGTTTATGTTAGACGCGAATCGTGCTTGGATTCATGCTCTAGGCTGGGAGCGCAAGCGTAATGCTTTTTCAAACACGGTCTACACCTCTCAGGTGCCGAGGTACAGGACGGTGAAAACAGTGAGTTTGTGTTAGACGCGAATCGTGCTCTGATTCATGCTCTAGGCTGGGAGCTAAAGCTTATTCCTTCTTCAAACACGGTCTACTCCTCTCAGGTGCCGAGGTACAGGACGGTGAAAACAGTGAGTTTGTGTTAGACGCGAATCGTGCTCTGATTCATGCTCTAGGCTGGGAGCGCAAGCTTATTGCTTTCTCAAACACGGTCTACACCTCTCAGGTGCCGAGTTACAGGACGGTGAAAACAGTGAGTTTGTGTTAGACGCGAATCGTGCTATGATTCATGCTCTAGGCTGGGAGCGCAAGCTTATTGCTTTTTCAAACACGGTCTACATCTCTCAGGTGCCGAGTTACAGGACAGTGAAAACAGTGAGTTTGTGTTAGACGCGAATCGTGCTCTGATTCATGCTCTAGGCTGGGAGCGCAAGCTTATTGCTTTCTCAAACACGGTCTACACCTCTCAGGTGCCGAGTTACAGGACGGTGAAAACAGTGAGTTTGTGTTAGACGCGAATCGTGCTCTGATTCATGCTCTAGGCTGGGAGCGCAAGCTTATTGCTTTTTCAAACACGGTCTACACCTCTCAGGTGCCGAGTTACAGGACGGTGAAAACAGTGAGTTTGTGTTAGACGCGAATCGTGCTCTGATTCATGCTCTAGGCTGGGAGCGCAAGCTTATTGCTTTTTCAAACACGGTCTACACCTCTCAGGTGCCGAGGTACAGGACGGTGAAAACAGTGAGTTTGTGTTAGACGCGAATCGTGCTGGTATTGATGCGCTAGGCTGGGAGCGCAAGCTTATTGCTTTTTCAAACACGGTCTACACCTCTCAGGTGCCGAGTTACAGGACGGTGAAAACAGTGAGTTTGTGTTAGACGCGAATCGTGCTCTGATTCATGCTCTAGGCTGGGAGCGCAAGCTTATTGCTTTTTCAAACACGGTCTACACCTCTCAGGTGCCGAGTTACAGGACGGTGAAAACAGTGAGTTTATGTTAGACGCGAATCGTGCTTGGATTCAAGCTCTAGGCTGGGAGCGCAAGCGTAATGCTTTTTCAAACACGGTCTACACCTCTCAGGTGCCGAGGTACAGGACGGTGAAAACAGTGAGTTTGTGTTAGACGCGAATCGTGCTCTGATTCATGCTCTAGGCTGGGAGCTAAAGCTTATTGCTTTTTCAAACACGGTCTACACCTCTCAGGTGCCGAGTTACAGGACGGTGAAAACAGTGAGTTTGTGTTAGACGCGAATCGTGCTCTGATTCATGCTCTAGGCTGGGAGCTAAAGCTTATTGGTTTTTCAAACACGGTCTACTCCTCTCATGTGCCGAGTTACAGGACGGTGAAAACAGTGAGTTTGTGTTAGACGCGAATCGTGCTCTGATTCATGCTCTAGGCTGGGAGCGCAAGCTTATTGCTTTTTCAAACACGGTCTACACCTCTCAGGTGCCGAGGTACAGGACGGTGAAAACAGTGAGTTTGTGTTAGACGCGAATCGTGCTCTGATTCATGCTCTAGGCTGGGAGCGCAAGCTTATTGCTTTTTCAAACACGGTCTACACCTCTCAGGTGCCGAGTTACAGGACGGTGAAAACAGTGAGTTTGTGTTAGACGCGAATCGTGCTCTGATTCATGCTCTAGGCTGGGAGCTAAAGCTTATTGCTTCTTCAAACACGGTCTACTCCTCTCAGGTGCCGAGTTACAGGACGGTGAAAACAGTGAGTTTGTGTTAGACGCGAATCGTGCTCTGATTCATGCTCTAGGCTGGGAAAGCAAGCTTATTGCTTTTTCAAACACGGTCTACACCTCTCAGGTGCCGAGTTACAGGACGGTGAAAACAGTGAGTTTGTGTTAGACGCGAATCGTGCTCTGATTCATGCTCTAGGCTGGGAGCTAAAGCTTATTGGTTTTTCAAACACGGTCTACTCCTCTCAGGTGCCGAGTTACAGGACGGTGAAAACAGTGAGTTTGTGTTAGACGCGAATCGTGCTCTGATTCATGCTCTAGGCTGGGAGCGCAAGCTTTTTGCTTTTTCAAACACGGTCTACACCTCTCAGGTGCCGAGTTACAGGACGGTGAAAACAGTGAGTTTGTGTTAGACGCGAATCGTGCTATGATTCATGCTCTAGGCTGGGAGCGCAAGCTTATTGCTTTTTCAAACACGGTCTACATCTCTCAGGTGCCGAGTTACAGGACTGTGAAAACAGTGAGTTTGTGTTAGACGCGAATCGTGCTCTGATTCATGCTCTAGGCTGGGAGCGCAAGCTTTTTGCTTTTTCAAACACGGTCTACACCTCTCAGGTGCCGAGGTACAGGACGGTGAAAACAGTGAGTTTGTGTTAGACGCGAATCGTGCTGGTATTGATGCTCTAGGCTGGGAGCGCAAGCTTATTGCTGTTTCAAACACGGTCTACACCTCTCAGGTGCCGAGTTACAGGACGGTGAAAACAGTGAGTTTGTGTTAGACGCGAATCGTGCTCTGATTCATGCTCTAGGCTGGGAGCGCAAGTTTATTGCTTTTTCAAACACGGTCTACACCTCTCAGGTGCCGAGTTACAGGACGGTGAAAACAGTGAGTTTATGTTAGACGCGAATCGTGCTTGGATTCATGCTCTAGGCTGGGAGCGCAAGCGTAATGCTTTTTCAAACACGGTCTACACCTCTCAGGTGCCGAGGTACAGGACGGTGAAAACAGTGAGTTTGTGTTAGACGCGAATCGTGCTCTGATTCATGCTCTAGGCTGGGAGCTAAAGCTTATTCCTTCTTCAAACACGGTCTACTCCTCTCAGGTGCCGAGGTACAGGACGGTGAAAACAGTGAGTTTGTGTTAGACGCGAATCGTGCTCTGATTCATGCTCTAGGCTGGGAGCGCAAGCTTATTGCTTTCTCAAACACGGTCTACACCTCTCAGGTGCCGAGTTACAGGACGGTGAAAACAGTGAGTTTGTGTTAGACGCGAATCGTGCTATGATTCATGCTCTAGGCTGGGAGCGCAAGCTTATTGCTTTTTCAAACACGGTCTACATCTCTCAGGTGCCGAGTTACAGGACAGTGAAAACAGTGAGTTTGTGTTAGACGCGAATCGTGCTCTGATTCATGCTCTAGGCTGGGAGCGCAAGCTTATTGCTTTCTCAAACACGGTCTACACCTCTCAGGTGCCGAGTTACAGGACGGTGAAAACAGTGAGTTTGTGTTAGACGCGAATCGTGCTCTGATTCATGCTCTAGGCTGGGAGCGCAAGCTTATTGCTTTTTCAAACACGGTCTACACCTCTCAGGTGCCGAGTTACAGGACGGTGAAAACAGTGAGTTTGTGTTAGACGCGAATCGTGCTCTGATTCATGCTCTAGGCTGGGAGCGCAAGCTTATTGCTTTTTCAAACACGGTCTACACCTCTCAGGTGCCGAGGTACAGGACGGTGAAAACAGTGAGTTTGTGTTAGACGCGAATCGTGCTGGTATTGATGCGCTAGGCTGGGAGCGCAAGCTTATTGCTTTTTCAAACACGGTCTACACCTCTCAGGTGCCGAGTTACAGGACGGTGAAAACAGTGAGTTTGTGTTAGACGCGAATCGTGCTCTGATTCATGCTCTAGGCTGGGAGCGCAAGCTTATTGCTTTTTCAAACACGGTCTACACCTCTCAGGTGCCGAGTTACAGGACGGTGAAAACAGTGAGTTTATGTTAGACGCGAATCGTGCTTGGATTCAAGCTCTAGGCTGGGAGCGCAAGCGTAATGCTTTTTCAAACACGGTCTACACCTCTCAGGTGCCGAGGTACAGGACGGTGAAAACAGTGAGTTTGTGTTAGACGCGAATCGTGCTCTGATTCATGCTCTAGGCTGGGAGCTAAAGCTTATTGCTTTTTCAAACACGGTCTACACCTCTCAGGTGCCGAGTTACAGGACGGTGAAAACAGTGAGTTTGTGTTAGACGCGAATCGTGCTCTGATTCATGCTCTAGGCTGGGAGCTAAAGCTTATTGGTTTTTCAAACACGGTCTACTCCTCTCATGTGCCGAGTTACAGGACGGTGAAAACAGTGAGTTTGTGTTAGACGCGAATCGTGCTCTGATTCATGCTCTAGGCTGGGAGCGCAAGCTTATTGCTTTTTCAAACACGGTCTACACCTCTCAGGTGCCGAGGTACAGGACGGTGAAAACAGTGAGTTTGTGTTAGACGCGAATCGTGCTCTGATTCATGCTCTAGGCTGGGAGCGCAAGCTTATTGCTTTTTCAAACACGGTCTACACCTCTCAGGTGCCGAGTTACAGGACGGTGAAAACAGTGAGTTTGTGTTAGACGCGAATCGTGCTCTGATTCATGCTCTAGGCTGGGAGCTAAAGCTTATTGCTTCTTCAAACACGGTCTACTCCTCTCAGGTGCCGAGTTACAGGACGGTGAAAACAGTGAGTTTGTGTTAGACGCGAATCGTGCTCTGATTCATGCTCTAGGCTGGGAAAGCAAGCTTATTGCTTTTTCAAACACGGTCTACACCTCTCAGGTGCCGAGTTACAGGACGGTGAAAACAGTGAGTTTGTGTTAGACGCGAATCGTGCTCTGATTCATGCTCTAGGCTGGGAGCTAAAGCTTATTGGTTTTTCAAACACGGTCTACTCCTCTCAGGTGCCGAGTTACAGGACGGTGAAAACAGTGAGTTTGTGTTAGACGCGAATCGTGCTCTGATTCATGCTCTAGGCTGGGAGCGCAAGCTTTTTGCTTTTTCAAACACGGTCTACACCTCTCAGGTGCCGAGGTACAGGACGGTGAAAACAGTGAGTTTGTGTTAGACGCGAATCGTGCTGGTATTGATGTTCTAGGCTGGGAGCGCAAGCGTAATGCTTTTTCAAACACGGTCTACACCTCTCAGGTGCCGAGGTACAGGACGGTGAAAACAGTGAGTTTGTGTTAGACGCGAATCGTGCTCTGATTCATGCTCTAGGCTGGGAGCGCAAGCTTATTGCTTTCTCAAACACGGTCTACACCTCTCAGGTGCCGAGTTACAGGACGGTGAAAACAGTGAGTTTGTGTTAGACGCGAATCGTGCTATGATTCATGCTCTAGGCTGGGAGCGCAAGCTTATTGCTTTTTCAAACACGGTCTACATCTTTCAGGTGCCGAGTTACAGGACGGTGAAAACAGTGAGTTTGTGTTAGACGCGAATCGTGCTATGATTCATGCTCTAGGCTGGGAGCTAAAGCTTATTGCTTTTTCAAACACGGTCGACATCTCTCAGGTGCCGAGTTACAGGACGGTGAAAACAGTGAGTTTGTGTTAGACGCGAATCGTGCTCTGATTCATGCTCTAGGCTGGGAGCGCAAGCTTATTGCTTTCTCAAACACGGTCTACACCTCTCAGGTGCCGAGTTACAGGACGGTGAAAACAGTGAGTTTGTGTTAGACGCGAATCGTGCTCTGATTCATGCTCTAGGCTGGGAGCGCAAGCTTATTGCTTTTTCAAACACGGTCTCACCTCTCAGGTGCCGAGTTACAGGACGGTGAAAACAGTGAGTTTGTGTTAGACGCGAATCGTGCTATGATTCATGCTCTAGGCTGGGAGCGCAAGCTTATTGCTTTTTCAAACACGGTCTACATCTCTCAGGTGCCGAGTTACAGGACTGTGAAAACAGTGAGTTTGTGTTAGACGCGAATCGTGCTCTGATTCATGCTCTAGGCTGGGAGCGCAAGCTTTTTGCTTTTTCAAACACGGTCTACACCTCTCAGGTGCCGAGGTACAGGACGGTGAAAACAGTGAGTTTGTGTTAGACGCGAATCGTGCTGGTATTGATGCTCTAGGCTGGGAGCGCAAGCTTATTGCTGTTTCAAACACGGTCTACACCTCTCAGGTGCCGAGTTACAGGACGGTGAAAACAGTGAGTTTGTGTTAGACGCGAATCGTGCTCTGATTCATGCTCTAGGCTGGGAGCGCAAGTTTATTGCTTTTTCAAACACGGTCTACACCTCTCAGGTGCCGAGTTACAGGACGGTGAAAACAGTGAGTTTATGTTAGACGCGAATCGTGCTTGGATTCATGCTCTAGGCTGGGAGCGCAAGCGTAATGCTTTTTCAAACACGGTCTACACCTCTCAGGTGCCGAGGTACAGGACGGTGAAAACAGTGAGTTTGTGTTAGACGCGAATCGTGCTCTGATTCATGCTCTAGGCTGGGAGCTAAAGCTTATTCCTTCTTCAAACACGGTCTACTCCTCTCAGGTGCCGAGTTACAGGACGGTGAAAACAGTGAGTTTGTGTTAGACGCGAATCGTGCTCTGATTCATGCTCTAGGCTGGGAGCGCAAGCTTTTTGCTTTTTCAAACACGGTCTACATCTCTCTGGTGCCGAGTTACAGAACGGTGAAAACAGTGAGTTTGTGTTAGACGCGAATCGTGCTCTGATTCATGCTCTAGGCTGGGAGCGCAAGCTTATTGCTTTCTCAAACACGGTCTACACCTCTCAGGTGCCGAGTTACAGGACGGTGAAAACAGTGAGTTTGTGTTAGACGCGAATCGTGCTCTGATTCATGCTCTAGGCTGGGAGCGCAAGCTTATTGCTTTCTCAAACACGGTCTACACCTCTCAGGTGCCGAGTTACAGGACGGTGAAAACAGTGAGTTTGTGTTAGACGCGAATCGTGCTCTGATTCATGCTCTAGGCTGGGAGCGCAAGCTTATTGCTTTTTCAAACACGGTCTACACCTCTCAGGTGCCGAGTTACAGGACGGTGAAAACAGTGAGTTTGTGTTAGACGCGAATCGTGCTATGATTCATGCTCTAGGCTGGGAGCGCAAGCTTATTGCTTTTTCAAACACGATCTACATCTCTCAGGTGCCGAGTTACAGGACTGTGAAAACAGTGAGTTTGTGTTAGACGCGAATCGTGCTCTGATTCATGCTCTAGGCTGGGAGCGCAAGCTTTTTGCTTTTTCAAACACGGTCTACACCTCTCAGGTGCCGAGGTACAGGACGGTGAAAACAGTGAGTTTGTGTTAGACGCGAATCGTGCTGGTATTGATGCTCTAGGCTGGGAGCGCAAGCTTATTGCTGTTTCAAACACGGTCTACACCTCTCAGGTGCCGAGTTACAGGACGGTGAAAACAGTGAGTTTGTGTTAGACGCGAATCGTGCTCTGATTCATGCTCTAGGCTGGGAGCGCAAGCTTATTGCTTTTTCAAACACGGTCTACACCTCTCAGGTGCCGAGTTACAGGACGGTGAAAACAGTGAGTTTATGTTAGACGCGAATCGTGCTATGATTCATGCTCTAGGCTGGGAGCGCAAGCTTATTGCTTTTTCAAACACGATCTACATCTCTCAGGTGCCGAGTTACAGGACTGTGAAAACAGTGAGTTTGTGTTAGACGCGAATCGTGCTCTGATTCATGCTCTAGGCTGGGAGCGCAAGCTTTTTGCTTTTTCAAACACGGTCTACACCTCTCAGGTGCCGAGGTACAGGACGGTGAAAACAGTGAGTTTGTGTTAGACGCGAATCGTGCTTGGATTCATGCTCTAGGCTGGGAGCGCAAGCGTAATGCTTTTTCAAACACGGTCTACACCTCTCAGGTGCCGAGGTACAGGACGGTGAAAACAGTGAGTTTGTGTTAGACGCGAATCGTGCTCTGATTCATGCTCTAGGCTGGGAGCTAAAGCTTATTCCTTCTTCAAACACGGTCTACTCCTCTCAGGTGCCGAGTTACAGGACGGTGAAAACAGTGAGTTTGTGTTAGACGCGAATCGTGCTCTGATTCATGCTCTAGGCTGGGAGCGCAAGCTTTTTGCTTTTTCAAACACGGTCTACATCTCTCTGGTGCCGAGTTACAGAACGGTGAAAACAGTGAGTTTGTGTTAGACGCGAATCGTGCTCTGATTCATGCTCTAGGCTGGGAGCGCAAGCGTAATGCTTTTTCAAACACGGTCTACACCTCTCAGGTGCCGAGGTACAGGACGGTGAAAACAGTGAGTTTGTGTTAGACGCGAATCGTGCTCTGATTCATGCTCTAGGCTGGGAGCGCAAGCTTATTGCTTTTTCAAACACGGTCTACACCTCTCAGGTGCCGAGTTACAGGACGGTGAAAACAGTGAGTTTATGTTAGACGCGAATCGTGCTTGGATTCATGCTCTAGGCTGGGAGCGCAAGCGTAATGCTTTTTCAAACACGGTCTACACCTCTCAGGTGCCGAGGTACAGGACGGTGAAAACAGTGAGTTTGTGTTAGACGCGAATCGTGCTCTGATTCATGCTCTAGGCTGGGAGCTAAAGCTTATTGGTTTTTCAAACACGGTCTACTCCTCTCAGGTGCCGAATTACAGGACGGTGAAAACAGTGAGTTTGTGTTAGACGCGAATCGTGCTCTGATTCATGCTCTAGGCTGGGAGCGCAAGCTTATTGCTTTTTCAAACACGGTCTACACCTCTCAGGTGCCGAGGTACAGGACGGTGAAAACAGTGAGTTTGTGTTAGACGCGAATCGTGCTCTGATTCATGCTCTAGGCTGGGAGCGCAAGCTTATTGCTTTTTCAAACACGGTCTACACCTCTCAGGTGCCGAGTTACAGGACGGTGAAAACAGTGAGTTTGTGTTAGACGCGAATCGTGCTCTGATTCATGCTCTAGGCTGGGAGCTAAAGCTTATTGCTTTCTCAAACACGGTCTACACCTCTCAGGTGCCGAGTTACAGGACGGTGAAAACAGTGAGTTTGTGTTAGACGCGAATCGTGCTCTGATTCATGCTCTAGGCTGGGAGCTAAAGCTTATTGGTTGTTCAAACACGGTCTACTCCTCTCAGGTGCCGAGTTACAGGACGGTGAAAACAGTGAGTTTGTGTTAGACGCGAATCGTGCTCTGATTCATGCTCTAGGCTGGGAGCGCAAGCTTATTGCTTTTTCAAACACGGTCTACACCTCTCAGGTGCCGAGGTACAGGACGGTGAAAACAGTGAGTTTGTGTTAGACGCGAATCGTGCTCTGATTCATGCTCTAGGCTGGGAGCGCAAGCTTATTGCTTTTTCAAACACGGTCTACACCTCTCAGGTGCCGAGTTACAGGACGGTGAAAACAGTGAGTTTGTGTTAGACGCGAATCGTGCTCTAATTCATGCTCTAGGCTGGGAGCTAAAGCTTATTGCTTCTTCAAACACGGTCTACTCCTCTCAGGTGCCGAGTTACAGGACGGTGAAAACAGTGAGTTTGTGTTAGACGCGAATCGTGCTCTGATTCATGCTCTAGGCTGGGAGCGCAAGCTTATTGCTTTTTCAAACACGGTCTACACCTCTCAGGTGCCGAGGTACAGGACGGTGAAAACAGTGAGTTTGTGTTAGACGCGAATCGTGCTCTGATTCATGCTCTAGGCTGGGAGCGCAAGCGTAATGCTTTTTCAAACACGGTCTACACCTCTCAGGTGCCGAGTTACAGGACGGTGAAAACAGTGAGTTTGTGTTAGACGCGAATCGTGCTCTGATTCATGCTCTAGGCTGGGAGCTAAAGCTTATTGCTTTTTCAAACACGGTCTACACCTCTCAGGTGCCGAGTTACAGGACGGTGAAAACAGTGAGTTTATGTTAGACGCGAATCGTGCTTGGATTCATGCTCTAGGCTGGGAGCGCAAGCGTAATGCTTTTTCAAACACGGTCTACACCTCTCAGGTGCCGAGGTACAGGACGGTGAAAACAGTGAGTTTGTGTTAGACGCGAATCGTGCTCTGATTCATGCTCTAGGCTGGGAGCTAAAGCTTATTCCTTCTTCAAACACGGTCTACTCCTCTCAGGTGCCGAGGTACAGGACGGTGAAAACAGTGAGTTTGTGTTAGACGCGAATCGTGCTCTGATTCATGCTCTAGGCTGGGAGCGCAAGCTTATTGCTTTCTCAAACACGGTCTACACCTCTCAGGTGCCGAGTTACAGGACGGTGAAAACAGTGAGTTTGTGTTAGACGCGAATCGTGCTATGATTCATGCTCTAGGCTGGGAGCGCAAGCTTATTGCTTTTTCAAACACGGTCTACATCTCTCAGGTGCCGAGTTACAGGACAGTGAAAACAGTGAGTTTGTGTTAGACGCGAATCGTGCTCTGATTCATGCTCTAGGCTGGGAGCGCAAGCTTATTGCTTTCTCAAACACGGTCTACACCTCTCAGGTGCCGAGTTACAGGACGGTGAAAACAGTGAGTTTGTGTTAGACGCGAATCGTGCTCTGATTCATGCTCTAGGCTGGGAGCGCAAGCTTATTGCTTTTTCAAACACGGTCTACACCTCTCAGGTGCCGAGTTACAGGACGGTGAAAACAGTGAGTTTGTGTTAGACGCGAATCGTGCTCTGATTCATGCTCTAGGCTGGGAGCGCAAGCTTATTGCTTTTTCAAACACGGTCTACACCTCTCAGGTGCCGAGGTACAGGACGGTGAAAACAGTGAGTTTGTGTTAGACGCGAATCGTGCTGGTATTGATGCGCTAGGCTGGGAGCGCAAGCTTATTGCTTTTTCAAACACGGTCTACACCTCTCAGGTGCCGAGTTACAGGACGGTGAAAACAGTGAGTTTGTGTTAGACGCGAATCGTGCTCTGATTCATGCTCTAGGCTGGGAGCGCAAGCTTATTGCTTTTTCAAACACGGTCTACACCTCTCAGGTGCCGAGTTACAGGACGGTGAAAACAGTGAGTTTATGTTAGACGCGAATCGTGCTTGGATTCAAGCTCTAGGCTGGGAGCGCAAGCGTAATGCTTTTTCAAACACGGTCTACACCTCTCAGGTGCCGAGGTACAGGACGGTGAAAACAGTGAGTTTGTGTTAGACGCGAATCGTGCTCTGATTCATGCTCTAGGCTGGGAGCTAAAGCTTATTGCTTTTTCAAACACGGTCTACACCTCTCAGGTGCCGAGTTACAGGACGGTGAAAACAGTGAGTTTGTGTTAGACGCGAATCGTGCTCTGATTCATGCTCTAGGCTGGGAGCTAAAGCTTATTGGTTTTTCAAACACGGTCTACTCCTCTCATGTGCCGAGTTACAGGACGGTGAAAACAGTGAGTTTGTGTTAGACGCGAATCGTGCTCTGATTCATGCTCTAGGCTGGGAGCGCAAGCTTATTGCTTTTTCAAACACGGTCTACACCTCTCAGGTGCCGAGGTACAGGACGGTGAAAACAGTGAGTTTGTGTTAGACGCGAATCGTGCTCTGATTCATGCTCTAGGCTGGGAGCGCAAGCTTATTGCTTTTTCAAACACGGTCTACACCTCTCAGGTGCCGAGTTACAGGACGGTGAAAACAGTGAGTTTGTGTTAGACGCGAATCGTGCTCTGATTCATGCTCTAGGCTGGGAGCTAAAGCTTATTGCTTCTTCAAACACGGTCTACTCCTCTCAGGTGCCGAGTTACAGGACGGTGAAAACAGTGAGTTTGTGTTAGACGCGAATCGCGCTCTGATTCATGCTCTAGGCTGGGAAAGCAAGCTTATTGCTTTTTCAAACACGGTCTACACCTCTCAGGTGCCGAGTTACAGGACGGTGAAAACAGTCAGTTTGTGTTAGACGCGAATCGTGCTCTGATTCATGCTCTAGGCTGGGAGCTAAAGCTTATTGGTTTTTCAAACACGGTCTACTCCTCTCAGGTGCCGAGTTACAGGACGGTGAAAACAGTGATTTGTGTTAGACGCGAATCGTGCTCTGATTCATGCTCTAGGCTGGGAGCGCAAGCTTTTTGCTTTTTCAAACACGGTCTACACCTCTCAGGTGCCGAGGTACAGGACGGTGAAAACAGTGAGTTTGTGTTAGACGCGAATCGTGCTGGTATTGATGCTCTAGGCTGGGAGCGCAAGCGTAATGCTTTTTCAAACACGGTCTACACCTCTCAGGTGCCGAGGTACAGGACGGTGAAAACAGTGAGTTTGTGTTAGACGCGAATCGTGCTCTGATTCATGCTCTAGGCTGGGAGCGCAAGCTTATTGCTTTCTCAAACACGGTCTACACCTCTCAGGTGCCGAGTTACAGGACGGTGAAAACAGTGAGTTTGTGTTAGACGCGAATCGTGCTATGATTCATGCTCTAGGCTGGGAGCGCAAGCTTATTGCTTTTTCAAACACGGTCTACATCTTTCAGGTGCCGAGTTACAGGACGGTGAAAACAGTGAGTTTGTGTTAGACGCGAATCGTGCTATGATTCATGCTCTAGGCTGGGAGCTAAAGCTTATTGCTTTTTCAAACACGGTCGACATCTCTCAGGTGCCGAGTTACAGGACGGTGAAAACAGTGAGTTTGTGTTAGACGCGAATCGTGCTCTGATTCATGCTCTAGGCTGGGAGCGCAAGCTTATTGCTTTCTCAAACACGGTCTACACCTCTCAGGTGCCGAGTTACAGGACGGTGAAAACAGTGAGTTTGTGTTAGACGCGAATCGTGCTCTGATTCATGCTCTAGGCTGGGAGCGCAAGCTTATTGCTTTTTCAAACACGGTCTCACCTCTCAGGTGCCGAGTTACAGGACGGTGAAAACAGTGAGTTTGTGTTAGACGCGAATCGTGCTATGATTCATGCTCTAGGCTGGGAGCGCAAGCTTATTGCTTTTTCAAACACGGTCTACATCTCTCAGGTGCCGAGTTACAGGACTGTGAAAACAGTGAGTTTGTGTTAGACGCGAATCGTGCTCTGATTCATGCTCTAGGCTGGGAGCGCAAGCTTTTTGCTTTTTCAAACACGGTCTACACCTCTCAGGTGCCGAGGTACAGGACGGTGAAAACAGTGAGTTTGTGTTAGACGCGAATCGTGCTGGTATTGATGCTCTAGGCTGGGAGCGCAAGCTTATTGCTGTTTCAAACACGGTCTACACCTCTCAGGTGCCGAGTTACAGGACGGTGAAAACAGTGAGTTTGTGTTAGACGCGAATCGTGCTCTGATTCATGCTCTAGGCTGGGAGCGCAAGTTTATTGCTTTTTCAAACACGGTCTACACCTCTCAGGTGCCGAGTTACAGGACGGTGAAAACAGTGAGTTTATGTTAGACGCGAATCGTGCTTGGATTCATGCTCTAGGCTGGGAGCGCAAGCGTAATGCTTTTTCAAACACGGTCTACACCTCTCAGGTGCCGAGGTACAGGACGGTGAAAACAGTGAGTTTGTGTTAGACGCGAATCGTGCTCTGATTCATGCTCTAGGCTGGGAGCTAAAGCTTATTCCTTCTTCAAACACGGTCTACTCCTCTCAGGTGCCGAGGTACAGGACGGTGAAAACAGTGAGTTTGTGTTAGACGCGAATCGTGCTCTGATTCATGCTCTAGGCTGGGAGCGCAAGCTTATTGCTTTCTCAAACACGGTCTACACCTCTCAGGTGCCGAGTTACAGGACGGTGAAAACAGTGAGTTTGTGTTAGACGCGAATCGTGCTATGATTCATGCTCTAGGCTGGGAGCGCAAGCTTATTGCTTTTTCAAACACGGTCTACATCTCTCAGGTGCCGAGTTACAGGACAGTGAAAACAGTGAGTTTGTGTTAGACGCGAATCGTGCTCTGATTCATGCTCTAGGCTGGGAGCGCAAGCTTATTGCTTTCTCAAACACGGTCTACACCTCTCAGGTGCCGAGTTACAGGACGGTGAAAACAGTGAGTTTGTGTTAGACGCGAATCGTGCTCTGATTCATGCTCTAGGCTGGGAGCGCAAGCTTATTGCTTTTTCAAACACGGTCTACACCTCTCAGGTGCCGAGTTACAGGACGGTGAAAACAGTGAGTTTGTGTTAGACGCGAATCGTGCTCTGATTCATGCTCTAGGCTGGGAGCGCAAGCTTATTGCTTTTTCAAACACGGTCTACACCTCTCAGGTGCCGAGGTACAGGACGGTGAAAACAGTGAGTTTGTGTTAGACGCGAATCGTGCTGGTATTGATGCGCTAGGCTGGGAGCGCAAGCTTATTGCTTTTTCAAACACGGTCTACACCTCTCAGGTGCCGAGTTACAGGACGGTGAAAACAGTGAGTTTGTGTTAGACGCGAATCGTGCTCTGATTCATGCTCTAGGCTGGGAGCGCAAGCTTATTGCTTTTTCAAACACGGTCTACACCTCTCAGGTGCCGAGTTACAGGACGGTGAAAACAGTGAGTTTATGTTAGACGCGAATCGTGCTTGGATTCAAGCTCTAGGCTGGGAGCGCAAGCGTAATGCTTTTTCAAACACGGTCTACACCTCTCAGGTGCCGAGGTACAGGACGGTGAAAACAGTGAGTTTGTGTTAGACGCGAATCGTGCTCTGATTCATGCTCTAGGCTGGGAGCTAAAGCTTATTGCTTTTTCAAACACGGTCTACACCTCTCAGGTGCCGAGTTACAGGACGGTGAAAACAGTGAGTTTGTGTTAGACGCGAATCGTGCTCTGATTCATGCTCTAGGCTGGGAGCTAAAGCTTATTGGTTTTTCAAACACGGTCTACTCCTCTCATGTGCCGAGTTACAGGACGGTGAAAACAGTGAGTTTGTGTTAGACGCGAATCGTGCTCTGATTCATGCTCTAGGCTGGGAGCGCAAGCTTATTGCTTTTTCAAACACGGTCTACACCTCTCAGGTGCCGAGGTACAGGACGGTGAAAACAGTGAGTTTGTGTTAGACGCGAATCGTGCTCTGATTCATGCTCTAGGCTGGGAGCGCAAGCTTATTGCTTTTTCAAACACGGTCTACACCTCTCAGGTGCCGAGTTACAGGACGGTGAAAACAGTGAGTTTGTGTTAGACGCGAATCGTGCTCTGATTCATGCTCTAGGCTGGGAGCTAAAGCTTATTGCTTCTTCAAACACGGTCTACTCCTCTCAGGTGCCGAGTTACAGGACGGTGAAAACAGTGAGTTTGTGTTAGACGCGAATCGTGCTCTGATTCATGCTCTAGGCTGGGAAAGCAAGCTTATTGCTTTTTCAAACACGGTCTACACCTCTCAGGTGCCGAGTTACAGGACGGTGAAAACAGTGAGTTTGTGTTAGACGCGAATCGTGCTCTGATTCATGCTCTAGGCTGGGAGCTAAAGCTTATTGGTTTTTCAAACACGGTCTACTCCTCTCAGGTGCCGAGTTACAGGACGGTGAAAACAGTGAGTTTGTGTTAGACGCGAATCGTGCTCTGATTCATGCTCTAGGCTGGGAGCGCAAGCTTTTTGCTTTTTCAAACACGGTCTACACCTCTCAGGTGCCGAGGTACAGGACGGTGAAAACAGTGAGTTTGTGTTAGACGCGAATCGTGCTGGTATTGATGCTCTAGGCTGGGAGCGCAAGCGTAATGCTTTTTCAAACACGGTCTACACCTCTCAGGTGCCGAGGTACAGGACGGTGAAAACAGTGAGTTTGTGTTAGACGCGAATCGTGCTCTGATTCATGCTCTAGGCTGGGAGCGCAAGCTTATTGCTTTCTCAAACACGGTCTACACCTCTCAGGTGCCGAGTTACAGGACGGTGAAAACAGTGAGTTTGTGTTAGACGCGAATCGTGCTATGATTCATGCTCTAGGCTGGGAGCGCAAGCTTATTGCTTTTTCAAACACGGTCTACATCTTTCAGGTGCCGAGTTACAGGACGGTGAAAACAGTGAGTTTGTGTTAGACGCGAATCGTGCTATGATTCATGCTCTAGGCTGGGAGCTAAAGCTTATTGCTTTTTCAAACACGGTCGACATCTCTCAGGTGCCGAGTTACAGGACGGTGAAAACAGTGAGTTTGTGTTAGACGCGAATCGTGCTCTGATTCATGCTCTAGGCTGGGAGCGCAAGCTTATTGCTTTCTCAAACACGGTCTACACCTCTCAGGTGCCGAGTTACAGGACGGTGAAAACAGTGAGTTTGTGTTAGACGCGAATCGTGCTCTGATTCATGCTCTAGGCTGGGAGCGCAAGCTTATTGCTTTTTCAAACACGGTCTCACCTCTCAGGTGCCGAGTTACAGGACTGTGAAAACAGTGAGTTTGTGTTAGACGCGAATCGTGCTCTGATTCATGCTCTAGGCTGGGAGCGCAAGCTTTTTGCTTTTTCAAACACGGTCTACACCTCTCAGGTGCCGAGGTACAGGACGGTGAAAACAGTGAGTTTGTGTTAGACGCGAATCGTGCTGGTATTGATGCTCTAGGCTGGGAGCGCAAGCTTATTGCTGTTTCAAACACGGTCTACACCTCTCAGGTGCCGAGTTACAGGACGGTGAAAACAGTGAGTTTGTGTTAGACGCGAATCGTGCTCTGATTCATGCTCTAGGCTGGGAGCGCAAGTTTATTGCTTTTTCAAACACGGTCTACACCTCTCAGGTGCCGAGTTACAGGACGGTGAAAACAGTGAGTTTATGTTAGACGCGAATCGTGCTTGGATTCATGCTCTAGGCTGGGAGCGCAAGCGTAATGCTTTTTCAAACACGGTCTACACCTCTCAGGTGCCGAGGTACAGGACGGTGAAAACAGTGAGTTTGTGTTAGACGCGAATCGTGCTCTGATTCATGCTCTAGGCTGGGAGCTAAAGCTTATTCCTTCTTCAAACACGGTCTACTCCTCTCAGGTGCCGAGTTACAGGACGGTGAAAACAGTGAGTTTGTGTTAGACGCGAATCGTGCTCTGATTCATGCTCTAGGCTGGGAGCGCAAGCTTTTTGCTTTTTCAAACACGGTCTACATCTCTCTGGTGCCGAGTTACAGAACGGTGAAAACAGTGAGTTTGTGTTAGACGCGAATCGTGCTCTGATTCATGCTCTAGGCTGGGAGCGCAAGCTTATTGCTTTCTCAAACACGGTCTACACCTCTCAGGTGCCGAGTTACAGGACGGTGAAAACAGTGAGTTTGTGTTAGACGCGAATCGTGCTCTGATTCATGCTCTAGGCTGGGAGCGCAAGCTTATTGCTTTCTCAAACACGGTCTACACCTCTCAGGTGCCGAGTTACAGGACGGTGAAAACAGTGAGTTTGTGTTAGACGCGAATCGTGCTCTGATTCATGCTCTAGGCTGGGAGCGCAAGCTTATTGCTTTTTCAAACACGGTCTACACCTCTCAGGTGCCGAGTTACAGGACGGTGAAAACAGTGAGTTTGTGTTAGACGCGAATCGTGCTATGATTCATGCTCTAGGCTGGGAGCGCAAGCTTTTTGCTTTTTCAAACACGATCTACATCTCTCAGGTGCCGAGTTACAGGACTGTGAAAACAGTGAGTTTGTGTTAGACGCGAATCGTGCTCTGATTCATGCTCTAGGCTGGGAGCGCAAGCTTTTTGCTTTTTCAAACACGGTCTACACCTCTCAGGTGCCGAGGTACAGGACGGTGAAAACAGTGAGTTTGTGTTAGACGCGAATCGTGCTGGTATTGATGCTCTAGGCTGGGAGCGCAAGCTTATTGCTGTTTCAAACACGGTCTACACCTCTCAGGTGCCGAGTTACAGGACGGTGAAAACAGTGAGTTTGTGTTAGACGCGAATCGTGCTCTGATTCATGCTCTAGGCTGGGAGCGCAAGCTTATTGCTTTTTCAAACACGGTCTACACCTCTCAGGTGCCGAGTTACAGGACGGTGAAAACAGTGAGTTTATGTTAGACGCGAATCGTGCTTGGATTCATGCTCTAGGCTGGGAGCGCAAGCGTAATGCTTTTTCAAACACGGTCTACACCTCTCAGGTGCCGAGGTACAGGACGGTGAAAACAGTGAGTTTGTGTTAGACGCGAATCGTGCTCTGATTCATGCTCTAGGCTGGGAGCTAAAGCTTATTCCTTCTTCAAACACGGTCTACTCCTCTCAGGTGCCGAGTTACAGGACGGTGAAAACAGTGAGTTTGTGTTAGACGCGAATCGTGCTCTGATTCATGCTCTAGGCTGGGAGCGCAAGCTTTTTGCTTTTTCAAACACGGTCTACATCTCTCTGGTGCCGAGTTACAGAACGGTGAAAACAGTGAGTTTGTGTTAGACGCGAATCGTGCTCTGATTCATGCTCTAGGCTGGGAGCGCAAGCGTAATGCTTTTTCAAACACGGTCTACACCTCTCAGGTGCCGAGGTACAGGACGGTGAAAACAGTGAGTTTGTGTTAGACGCGAATCGTGCTCTGATTCATGCTCTAGGCTGGGAGCGCAAGCTTATTGCTTTTTCAAACACGGTCTACACCTCTCAGGTGCCGAGTTACAGGACGGTGAAAACAGTGAGTTTATGTTAGACGCGAATCGTGCTTGGATTCATGCTCTAGGCTGGGAGCGCAAGCGTAATGCTTTTTCAAACACGGTCTACACCTCTCAGGTGCCGAGGTACAGGACGGTGAAAACAGTGAGTTTGTGTTAGACGCGAATCGTGCTCTGATTCATGCTCTAGGCTGGGAGCTAAAGCTTATTGGTTTTTCAAACACGGTCTACTCCTCTCAGGTGCCGAGTTACAGGACGGTGAAAACAGTGAGTTTGTGTTAGACGCGAATCGTGCTCTGATTCATGCTCTAGGCTGGGAGCGCAAGCTTATTGCTTTTTCAAACACGGTCTACACCTCTCAGGTGCCGAGGTACAGGACGGTGAAAACAGTGAGTTTGTGTTAGACGCGAATCGTGCTCTGATTCATGCTCTAGGCTGGGAGCGCAAGCTTATTGCTTTTTCAAACACGGTCTACACCTCTCAGGTGCCGAGTTACAGGACGGTGAAAACAGTGAGTTTGTGTTAGACGCGAATCGTGCTCTGATTCATGCTCTAGGCTGGGAGCTAAAGCTTATTGCTTTCTCAAACACGGTCTACACCTCTCAGGTGCCGAGTTACAGGACGGTGAAAACAGTGAGTTTGTGTTAGACGCGAATCGTGCTCTGATTCATGCTCTAGGCTGGGAGCTAAAGCTTATTGGTTGTTCAAACACGGTCTACTCCTCTCAGGTGCCGAGTTACAGGACGGTGAAAACAGTGAGTTTGTGTTAGACGCGAATCGTGCTCTGATTCATGCTCTAGGCTGGGAGCGCAAGCTTATTGCTTTTTCAAACACGGTCTACACCTCTCAGGTGCCGAGGTACAGGACGGTGAAAACAGTGAGTTTGTGTTAGACGCGAATCGTGCTCTGATTCATGCTCTAGGCTGGGAGCGCAAGCTTATTGCTTTTTCAAACACGGTCTACACCTCTCAGGTGCCGAGTTACAGGACGGTGAAAACAGTGAGTTTGTGTTAGACGCGAATCGTGCTCTAATTCATGCTCTAGGCTGGGAGCTAAAGCTTATTGCTTCTTCAAACACGGTCTACTCCTCTCAGGTGCCGAGTTACAGGACGGTGAAAACAGTGAGTTTGTGTTAGACGCGAATCGTGCTCTGATTCATGCTCTAGGCTGGGAGCGCAAGCTTTTTGCTTTTTCAAACACGGTCTACATCTCTCTGGTGCCGAGTTACAGAACGGTGAAAACAGTGAGTTTGTGTTAGACGCGAATCGTGCTCTGATTCATGCTCTAGGCTGGGAGCGCAAGCGTAATGCTTTTTCAAACACGGTCTACACCTCTCAGGTGCCGAGTTACAGGACGGTGAAAACAGTGAGTTTGTGTTAGACGCGAATCGTGCTCTGATTCATGCTCTAGGCTGGGAGCTAAAGCTTATTGCTTTTTCAAACACGGTCTACACCTCTCAGGTGCCGAGTTACAGGACGGTGAAAACAGTGAGTTTATGTTAGACGCGAATCGTGCTTGGATTCATGCTCTAGGCTGGGAGCGCAAGCGTAATGCTTTTTCAAACACGGTCTACACCTCTCAGGTGCCGAGGTACAGGACGGTGAAAACAGTGAGTTTGTGTTAGACGCGAATCGTGCTCTGATTCATGCTCTAGGCTGGGAGCTAAAGCTTATTCCTTCTTCAAACACGGTCTACACCTCTCAGGTGCCGAGGTACAGGACGGTGAAAACAGTGAGTTTGTGTTAGACGCGAATCGTGCTCTGATTCATGCTCTAGGCTGGGAGCGCAAGCTTATTGCTTTCTCAAACACGGTCTACACCTCTCAGGTGCCGAGTTACAGGACGGTGAAAACAGTGAGTTTGTGTTAGACGCGAATCGTGCTATGATTCATGCTCTAGGCTGGGAGCGCAAGCTTATTGCTTTTTCAAACACGGTCTACATCTCTCAGGTGCCGAGTTACAGGACAGTGAAAACAGTGAGTTTGTGTTAGACGCGAATCGTGCTCTGATTCATGCTCTAGGCTGGGAGCGCAAGCTTATTGCTTTCTCAAACACGGTCTACACCTCTCAGGTGCCGAGTTACAGGACGGTGAAAACAGTGAGTTTGTGTTAGACGCGAATCGTGCTCTGATTCATGCTCTAGGCTGGGAGCGCAAGCTTATTGCTTTTTCAAACACGGTCTACACCTCTCAGGTGCCGAGTTACAGGACGGTGAAAACAGTGAGTTTGTGTTAGACGCGAATCGTGCTCTGATTCATGCTCTAGGCTGGGAGCGCAAGCTTATTGCTTTTTCAAACACGGTCTACACCTCTCAGGTGCCGAGGTACAGGACGGTGAAAACAGTGAGTTTGTGTTAGACGCGAATCGTGCTGGTATTGATGCGCTAGGCTGGGAGCGCAAGCTTATTGCTTTTTCAAACACGGTCTACACCTCTCAGGTGCCGAGTTACAGGACGGTGAAAACAGTGAGTTTGTGTTAGACGCGAATCGTGCTCTGATTCATGCTCTAGGCTGGGAGCGCAAGCTTATTGCTTTTTCAAACACGGTCTACACCTCTCAGGTGCCGAGTTACAGGACGGTGAAAACAGTGAGTTTATGTTAGACGCGAATCGTGCTTGGATTCAAGCTCTAGGCTGGGAGCGCAAGCGTAATGCTTTTTCAAACACGGTCTACACCTCTCAGGTGCCGAGGTACAGGACGGTGAAAACAGTGAGTTTGTGTTAGACGCGAATCGTGCTCTGATTCATGCTCTAGGCTGGGAGCTAAAGCTTATTGCTTTTTCAAACACGGTCTACACCTCTCAGGTGCCGAGTTACAGGACGGTGAAAACAGTGAGTTTGTGTTAGACGCGAATCGTGCTCTGATTCATGCTCTAGGCTGGGAGCTAAAGCTTATTGGTTTTTCAAACACGGTCTACTCCTCTCAGGTGCCGAGTTACAGGACGGTGAAAACAGTGAGTTTGTGTTAGACGCGAATCGTGCTCTGATTCATGCTCTAGGCTGGGAGCGCAAGCTTATTGCTTTTTCAAACACGGTCTACACCTCTCAGGTGCCGAGGTACAGGACGGTGAAAACAGTGAGTTTGTGTTAGACGCGAATCGTGCTCTGATTCATGCTCTAGGCTGGGAGCGCAAGCTTATTGCTTTTTCAAACACGGTCTACACCTCTCAGGTGCCGAGTTACAGGACGGTGAAAACAGTGAGTTTGTGTTAGACGCGAATCGTGCTCTGATTCATGCTCTAGGCTGGGAGCTAAAGCTTATTGCTTCTTCAAACACGGTCTACTCCTCTCAGGTGCCGAGTTACAGGACGGTGAAAACAGTGAGTTTGTGTTAGACGCGAATCGTGCTCTGATTCATGCTCTAGGCTGGGAAAGCAAGCTTATTGCTTTTTCAAACACGGTCTACACCTCTCAGGTGCCGAGTTACAGGACGGTGAAAACAGTGAGTTTGTGTTAGACGCGAATCGTGCTCTGATTCATGCTCTAGGCTGGGAGCTAAAGCTTATTGGTTTTTCAAACACGGTCTACTCCTCTCAGGTGCCGAGTTACAGGACGGTGAAAACAGTGAGTTTGTGTTAGACGCGAATCGTGCTCTGATTCATGCTCTAGGCTGGGAGCGCAAGCTTTTTGCTTTTTCAAACACGGTCTACACCTCTCAGGTGCCGAGGTACAGGACGGTGAAAACAGTGAGTTTGTGTTAGACGCGAATCGTGCTGGTATTGATGCTCTAGGCTGGGAGCGCAAGCGTAATGCTTTTTCAAACACGGTCTACACCTCTCAGGTGCCGAGGTACAGGACGGTGAAAACAGTGAGTTTGTGTTAGACGCGAATCGTGCTCTGATTCATGCTCTAGGCTGGGAGCGCAAGCTTATTGCTTTCTCAAACACGGTCTACACCTCTCAGGTGCCGAGTTACAGGACGGTGAAAACAGTGAGTTTGTGTTAGACGCGAATCGTGCTATGATTCATGCTCTAGGCTGGGAGCGCAAGCTTATTGCTTTTTCAAACACGGTCTACATCTTTCAGGTGCCGAGTTACAGGACGGTGAAAACAGTGAGTTTGTGTTAGACGCGAATCGTGCTATGATTCATGCTCTAGGCTGGGAGCTAAAGCTTATTGCTTTTTCAAACACGGTCGACATCTCTCAGGTGCCGAGTTACAGGACGGTGAAAACAGTGAGTTTGTGTTAGACGCGAATCGTGCTCTGATTCATGCTCTAGGCTGGGAGCGCAAGCTTATTGCTTTCTCAAACACGGTCTACACCTCTCAGGTGCCGAGTTACAGGACGGTGAAAACAGTGAGTTTGTGTTAGACGCGAATCGTGCTCTGATTCATGCTCTAGGCTGGGAGCGCAAGCTTATTGCTTTTTCAAACACGGTCTCACCTCTCAGGTGCCGAGTTACAGGACGGTGAAAACAGTGAGTTTGTGTTAGACGCGAATCGTGCTATGATTCATGCTCTAGGCTGGGAGCGCAAGCTTATTGCTTTTTCAAACACGGTCTACATCTCTCAGGTGCCGAGTTACAGGACTGTGAAAACAGTGAGTTTGTGTTAGACGCGAATCGTGCTCTGATTCATGCTCTAGGCTGGGAGCGCAAGCTTTTTGCTTTTTCAAACACGGTCTACACCTCTCAGGTGCCGAGTTACAGGACGGTGAAAACAGTGAGTTTATGTTAGACGCGAATCGTGCTTGGATTCATGCTCTAGGCTGGGAGCGCAAGCGTAATGCTTTTTCAAACACGGTCTACACCTCTCAGGTGCCGAGGTACAGGACGGTGAAAACAGTGAGTTTGTGTTAGACGCGAATCGTGCTCTGATTCATGCTCTAGGCTGGGAGCTAAAGCTTATTCCTTCTTCAAACACGGTCTACTCCTCTCAGGTGCCGAGTTACAGGACGGTGAAAACAGTGAGTTTGTGTTAGACGCGAATCGTGCTCTGATTCATGCTCTAGGCTGGGAGCGCAAGCTTTTTGCTTTTTCAAACACGGTCTACATCTCTCTGGTGCCGAGTTACAGAACGGTGAAAACAGTGAGTTTGTGTTAGACGCGAATCGTGCTCTGATTCATGCTCTAGGCTGGGAGCGCAAGCTTATTGCTTTCTCAAACACGGTCTACACCTCTCAGGTGCCGAGTTACAGGACGGTGAAAACAGTGAGTTTGTGTTAGACGCGAATCGTGCTCTGATTCATGCTCTAGGCTGGGAGCGCAAGCTTATTGCTTTCTCAAACACGGTCTACACCTCTCAGGTGCCGAGTTACAGGACGGTGAAAACAGTGAGTTTGTGTTAGATGCGAATCGTGCTCTGATTCATGCTCTAGGCTGGGAGCGCAAGCTTATTGCTTTTTCAAACACGGTCTACACCTCTCAGGTGCCGAGTTACAGGACGGTGAAAACAGTGAGTTTGTGTTAGACGCGAATCGTGCTATGATTCATGCTCTAGGCTGGGAGCGCAAGCTTATTGCTTTTTCAAACACGGTCTACATCTCTCAGGTGCCGAGTTACAGGACTGTGAAAACAGTGAGTTTGTGTTAGACGCGAATCGTGCTCTGATTCATGCTCTAGGCTGGGAGCGCAAGCTTTTTGCTTTTTCAAACACGGTCTACACCTCTCAGGTGCCGAGGTACAGGACGGTGAAAACAGTGAGTTTGTGTTAGACGCGAATCGTGCTCTGATTCATGCTCTAGGCTGGGAGCTAAAGCTTATTCCTTCTTCAAACACGGTCTACTCCTCTCAGGTGCCGAGTTACAGGACGGTGAAAACAGTGAGTTTGTGTTAGACGCGAATCGTGCTCTGATTCATGCTCTAGGCTGGGAGCGCAAGCTTTTTGCTTTTTCAAACACGGTCTACATCTCTCTGGTGCCGAGTTACAGAACGGTGAAAACAGTGAGTTTGTGTTAGACGCGAATCGTGCTCTGATTCATGCTCTAGGCTGGGAGCGCAAGCGTAATGCTTTTTCAAACACGGTCTACACCTCTCAGGTGCCGAGGTACAGGACGGTGAAAACAGTGAGTTTGTGTTAGACGCGAATCGTGCTCTGATTCATGCTCTAGGCTGGGAGCGCAAGCTTATTGCTTTTTCAAACACGGTCTACACCTCTCAGGTGCCGAGTTACAGGACGGTGAAAACAGTGAGTTTATGTTAGACGCGAATCGTGCTTGGATTCATGCTCTAGGCTGGGAGCGCAAGCGTAATGCTTTTTCAAACACGGTCTACACCTCTCAGGTGCCGAGGTACAGGACGGTGAAAACAGTGAGTTTGTGTTAGACGCGAATCGTGCTCTGATTCATGCTCTAGGCTGGGAGCTAAAGCTTATTGGTTTTTCAAACACGGTCTACTCCTCTCAGGTGCCGAGTTACAGGACGGTGAAAACAGTGAGTTTGTGTTAGACGCGAATCGTGCTCTGATTCATGCTCTAGGCTGGGAGCGCAAGCTTATTGCTTTTTCAAACACGGTCTACACCTCTCAGGTGCCGAGGTACAGGACGGTGAAAACAGTGAGTTTGTGTTAGACGCGAATCGTGCTCTGATTCATGCTCTAGGCTGGGAGCGCAAGCTTATTGCTTTTTCAAACACGGTCTACACCTCTCAGGTGCCGAGTTACAGGACGGTGAAAACAGTGAGTTTGTGTTAGACGCGAATCGTGCTCTGATTCATGCTCTAGGCTGGGAGCTAAAGCTTATTGCTTTCTCAAACACGGTCTACACCTCTCAGGTGCCGAGTTACAGGACGGTGAAAACAGTGAGTTTGTGTTAGACGCGAATCGTGCTCTGATTCATGCTCTAGGCTGGGAGCTAAAGCTTATTGGTTGTTCAAACACGGTCTACTCCTCTCAGGTGCCGAGTTACAGGACGGTGAAAACAGTGAGTTTGTGTTAGACGCGAATCGTGCTCTGATTCATGCTCTAGGCTGGGAGCGCAAGCTTATTGCTTTTTCAAACACGGTCTACACCTCTCAGGTGCCGAGGTACAGGACGGTGAAAACAGTGAGTTTGTGTTAGACGCGAATCGTGCTCTGATTCATGCTCTAGGCTGGGAGCGCAAGCTTATTGCTTTTTCAAACACGGTCTACACCTCTCAGGTGCCGAGTTACAGGACGGTGAAAACAGTGAGTTTGTGTTAGACGCGAATCGTGCTCTAATTCATGCTCTAGGCTGGGAGCTAAAGCTTATTGCTTCTTCAAACACGGTCTACTCCTCTCAGGTGCCGAGTTACAGAACGGTGAAAACAGTGAGTTTGTGTTAGACGCGAATCGTGCTCTGATTCATGCTCTAGGCTGGGAGCGCAAGCTTATTGCTTTCTCAAACACGGTCTACACCTCTCAGGTGCCGAGTTACAGGACGGTGAAAACAGTGAGTTTGTGTTAGACGCGAATCGTGCTCTGATTCATGCTCTAGGCTGGGAGCGCAAGCTTATTGCTTTCTCAAACACGGTCTACACCTCTCAGGTGCCGAGTTACAGGACGGTGAAAACAGTGAGTTTGTGTTAGACGCGAATCGTGCTCTGATTCATGCTCTAGGCTGGGAGCGCAAGCTTATTGCTTTTTCAAACACGGTCTACACCTCTCAGGTGCCGAGTTACAGGACGGTGAAAACAGTGAGTTTGTGTTAGACGCGAATCGTGCTATGATTCATGCTCTAGGCTGGGAGCGCAAGCTTATTGCTTTTTCAAACACGGTCTACATCTCTCAGGTGCCGAGTTACAGGACTGTGAAAACAGTGAGTTTGTGTTAGACGCGAATCGTGCTCTGATTCATGCTCTAGGCTGGGAGCGCAAGCTTTTTGCTTTTTCAAACACGGTCTACACCTCTCAGGTGCCGAGGTACAGGACGGTGAAAACAGTGAGTTTGTGTTAGACGCGAATCGTGCTGGTATTGATGCTCTAGGCTGGGAGCGCAAGCTTATTGCTGTTTCAAACACGGTCTACACCTCTCAGGTGCCGAGTTACAGGACGGTGAAAACAGTGAGTTTGTGTTAGACGCGAATCGTGCTCTGATTCATGCTCTAGGCTGGGAGCGCAAGCTTATTGCTTTTTCAAACACGGTCTACACCTCTCAGGTGCCGAGTTACAGGACGGTGAAAACAGTGAGTTTATGTTAGACGCGAATCGTGCTTGGATTCATGCTCTAGGCTGGGAGCGCAAGCGTAATGCTTTTTCAAACACGGTCTACACCTCTCAGGTGCCGAGGTACAGGACGGTGAAAACAGTGAGTTTGTGTTAGACGCGAATCGTGCTCTGATTCATGCTCTAGGCTGGGAGCTAAAGCTTATTCCTTCTTCAAACACGGTCTATTCCTCTCAGGTGCCGAGTTACAGGACGGTGAAAACAGTGAGTTTGTGTTAGACGCGAATCGTGCTCTGATTCATGCTCTAGGCTGGGAGCGCAAGCTTTTTGCTTTTTCAAACACGGTCTACATCTCTCTGGTGCCGAGTTACAGAACGGTGAAAACAGTGAGTTTGTGTCAGACGCGAATCGTGCTCTGATTCATGCTCTAGGCTGGGAGCGCAAGCGTAATGCTTTTTCAAACACGGTCTACACCTCTCAGGTGCCGAGGTACAGGACGGTGAAAACAGTGAGTTTGTGTTAGACGCGAATCGTGCTCTGATTCATGCTCTAGGCTGGGAGCGCAAGCTTATTGCTTTTTCAAACACGGTCTACACCTCTCAGGTGCCGAGTTACAGGACGGTGAAAACAGTGAGTTTATGTTAGACGCGAATCGTGCTTGGATTCATGCTCTAGGCTGGGAGCGCAAGCGTAATGCTTTTTCAAACACGGTCTACACCTCTCAGGTGCCGAGGTACAGGACGGTGAAAACAGTGAGTTTGTGTTAGACGCGAATCGTGCTCTGATTCATGCTCTAGGCTGGGAGCTAAAGCTTATTGGTTTTTCAAACACGGTCTACTCCTCTCAGGTGCCGAGTTACAGGACGGTGAAAACAGTGAGTTTGTGTTAGACGCGAATCGTGCTCTGATTCATGCTCTAGGCTGGGAGCGCAAGCTTATTGCTTTTTCAAACACGGTCTACACCTCTCAGGTGCCGAGGTACAGGACGGTGAAAACAGTGAGTTTGTGTTAGACGCGAATCGTGCTCTGATTCATGCTCTAGGCTGGGAGCGCAAGCTTATTGCTTTTTCAAACACGGTCTACACCTCTCAGGTGCCGAGTTACAGGACGGTGAAAACAGTGAGTTTGTGTTAGACGCGAATCGTGCTCTGATTCATGCTCTAGGCTGGGAGCTAAAGCTTATTGCTTTCTCAAACACGGTCTACACCTCTCAGGTGCCGAGTTACAGGACGGTGAAAACAGTGAGTTTGTGTTAGACGCGAATCGTGCTCTGATTCATGCTCTAGGCTGGGAGCTAAAGCTTATTGGTTGTTCAAACACGGTCTACTCCTCTCAGGTGCCGAGTTACAGGACGGTGAAAACAGTGAGTTTGTGTTAGACGCGAATCGTGCTCTGATTCATGCTCTAGGCTGGGAGCGCAAGCTTATTGCTTTTTCAAACACGGTCTACACCTCTCAGGTGCCGAGGTACAGGACGGTGAAAACAGTGAGTTTGTGTTAGACGCGAATCGTGCTCTGATTCATGCTCTAGGCTGGGAGCGCAAGCTTATTGCTTTTTCAAACACGGTCTACACCTCTCAGGTGCCGAGTTACAGGACGGTGAAAACAGTGAGTTTGTGTTAGACGCGAATCGTGCTCTAATTCATGCTCTAGGCTGGGAGCTAAAGCTTATTGCTTCTTCAAACACGGTCTACTCCTCTCAGGTGCCGAGTTACAGGACGGTGAAAACAGTGAGTTTGTGTTAGACGCGAATCGTGCTCTGATTCATGCTCTAGGCTGGGAGCGCAAGCTTTTTGCTTTTTCAAACACGGTCTACATCTCTCTGGTGCCGAGTTACAGAACGGTGAAAACAGTGAGTTTGTGTTAGACGCGAATCGTGCTCTGATTCATGCTCTAGGCTGGGAGCGCAAGCGTAATGCTTTTTCAAACACGGTCTACACCTCTCAGGTGCCGAGTTACAGGACGGTGAAAACAGTGAGTTTGTGTTAGACGCGAATCGTGCTCTGATTCATGCTCTAGGCTGGGAGCTAAAGCTTATTGCTTTTTCAAACACGGTCTACACCTCTCAGGTGCCGAGTTACAGGACGGTGAAAACAGTGAGTTTGTGTTAGACGCGAATCGTGCTCTGATTCATGCTCTAGGCTGGGAGCTAAACCTTATTGGTTTTTCAAACACGGTCTACTCCTCTCAGGTGCCGAGTTACAGGACGGTGAAAACAGTGAGTTTGTGTTAGACGCGAATCGTGCTCTGATTCATGCTCTAGGCTGGGAGCGCAAGCTTATTGCTTTCTCAAACACGGTCTACACCTCTCAGGTGCCGAGTTACAGGACGGTGAAAACAGTGAGTTTGTGTTAGACGCGAATCGTGCTCTGATTCATGCTCTAGGCTGGGAGCGCAAGCTTATTGCTTTTTCAAACACGGTCTACACCTCTCAGGTGCCGAGTTACAGGACGGTGAAAACAGTGAGTTTGTGTTAGACGCGAATCGTGCTCTGATTCATGCTCTAGGCTGGGAGCGCAAGCTTATTGCTTTTTCAAACACGGTCTACACCTCTCAGGTGCCGAGGTACAGGACGGTGAAAACAGTGAGTTTGTGTTAGACGCGAATCGTGCTGGTATTGATGCGCTAGGCTGGGAGCGCAAGCTTATTGCTGTTTCAAACACGGTCTACACCTCTCAGGTGCCGAGTTACAGGACGGTGAAAACAGTGAGTTTGTGTTAGACGCGAATCGTGCTCTGATTCATGCTCTAGGCTGGGAGCGCAAGCTTATTGCTTTTTCAAACACGGTCTACACCTCTCAGGTGCCGAGTTACAGGACGGTGAAAACAGTGAGTTTATGTTAGACGCGAATCGTGCTTGGATTCATGCTCTAGGCTGGGAGCGCAAGCGTAATGCTTTTTCAAACACGGTCTACACCTCTCAGGTGCCGAGGTACAGGACGGTGAAAACAGTGAGTTTGTGTTAGACGCGAATCGTGCTCTGATTCATGCTCTAGGCTGGGAGCTAAAGCTTATTCCTTCTTCAAACACGGTCTACTCCTCTCAGGTGCCGAGGTACAGGACGGTGAAAACAGTGAGTTTGTGTTAGACGCGAATCGTGCTCTGATTCATGCTCTAGGCTGGGAGCGCAAGCTTATTGCTTTCTCAAACACGGTCTACACCTCTCAGGTGCCGAGTTACAGGACGGTGAAAACAGTGAGTTTGTGTTAGACGCGAATCGTGCTATGATTCATGCTCTAGGCTGGGAGCGCAAGCTTATTGCTTTTTCAAACACGGTCTACATCTCTCAGGTGCCGAGTTACAGGACAGTGAAAACAGTGAGTTTGTGTTAGACGCGAATCGTGCTCTGATTCATGCTCTAGGCTGGGAGCGCAAGCTTATTGCTTTCTCAAACACGGTCTACACCTCTCAGGTGCCGAGTTACAGGACGGTGAAAACAGTGAGTTTGTGTTAGACGCGAATCGTGCTCTGATTCATGCTCTAGGCTGGGAGCGCAAGCTTATTGCTTTTTCAAACACGGTCTACACCTCTCAGGTGCCGAGTTACAGGACGGTGAAAACAGTGAGTTTGTGTTAGACGCGAATCGTGCTCTGATTCATGCTCTAGGCTGGGAGCGCAAGCTTATTGCTTTTTCAAACACGGTCTACACCTCTCAGGTGCCGAGGTACAGGACGGTGAAAACAGTGAGTTTGTGTTAGACGCGAATCGTGCTGGTATTGATGCGCTAGGCTGGGAGCGCAAGCTTATTGCTGTTTCAAACACGGTCTACACCTCTCAGGTGCCGAGTTACAGGACGGTGAAAACAGTGAGTTTGTGTTAGACGCGAATCGTGCTCTGATTCATGCTCTAGGCTGGGAGCGCAAGCTTATTGCTTTTTCAAACACGGTCTACACCTCTCAGGTGCCGAGTTACAGGACGGTGAAAACAGTGAGTTTATGTTAGACGCGAATCGTGCTTGGATTCAAGCTCTAGGCTGGGAGCGCAAGCGTAATGCTTTTTCAAACACGGTCTACACCTCTCAGGTGCCGAGGTACAGGACGGTGAAAACAGTGAGTTTGTGTTAGACGCGAATCGTGCTCTGATTCATGCTCTAGGCTGGGAGCTAAAGCTTATTGCTTTTTCAAACACGGTCTACACCTCTCAGGTGCCGAGTTACAGGACGGTGAAAACAGTGAGTTTGTGTTAGACGCGAATCGTGCTCTGATTCATGCTCTAGGCTGGGAGCTAAAGCTTATTGGTTTTTCAAACACGGTCTACTCCTCTCAGGTGCCGAGTTACAGGACGGTGAAAACAGTGAGTTTGTGTTAGACGCGAATCGTGCTCTGATTCATGCTCTAGGCTGGGAGCGCAAGCTTATTGCTTTTTCAAACACGGTCTACACCTCTCAGGTGCCGAGGTACAGGACGGTGAAAACAGTGAGTTTGTGTTAGACGCGAATCGTGCTCTGATTCATGCTCTAGGCTGGGAGCGCAAGCTTATTGCTTTTTCAAACACGGTCTACACCTCTCAGGTGCCGAGTTACAGGACGGTGAAAACAGTGAGTTTGTGTTAGACGCGAATCGTGCTCTGATTCATGCTCTAGGCTGGGAGCTAAAGCTTATTGCTTCTTCAAACACGGTCTACTCCTCTCAGGTGCCGAGTTACAGGACGGTGAAAACAGTGAGTTTGTGTTAGACGCGAATCGTGCTCTGATTCATGCTCTAGGCTGGGAAAGCAAGCTTATTGCTTTTTCAAACACGGTCTACACCTCTCAGGTGCCGAGTTACAGGACGGTGAAAACAGTGAGTTTGTGTTAGACGCGAATCGTGCTCTGATTCATGCTCTAGGCTGGGAGCTAAAGCTTATTGGTTTTTCAAACACGGTCTACTCCTCTCAGGTGCCGAGTTACAGGACGGTGAAAACAGTGAGTTTGTGTTAGACGCGAATCGTGCTCTGATTCATGCTCTAGGCTGGGAGCGCAAGCTTTTTGCTTTTTCAAACACGGTCTACACCTCTCAGGTGCCGAGGTACAGGACGGTGAAAACAGTGAGTTTGTGTTAGACGCGAATCGTGCTGGTATTGATGCTCTAGGCTGGGAGCGCAAGCGTAATGCTTTTTCAAACACGGTCTACACCTCTCAGGTGCCGAGGTACAGGACGGTGAAAACAGTGAGTTTGTGTTAGACGCGAATCGTGCTCTGATTCATGCTCTAGGCTGGGAGCGCAAGCTTATTGCTTTCTCAAACACGGTCTACACCTCTCAGGTGCCGAGTTACAGGACGGTGAAAACAGTGAGTTTGTGTTAGACGCGAATCGTGCTATGATTCATGCTCTAGGCTGGGAGCGCAAGCTTATTGCTTTTTCAAACACGGTCTACATCTTTCAGGTGCCGAGTTACAGGACGGTGAAAACAGTGAGTTTGTGTTAGACGCGAATCGTGCTATGATTCATGCTCTAGGCTGGGAGCTAAAGCTTATTGCTTTTTCAAACACGGTCGACATCTCTCAGGTGCCGAGTTACAGGACGGTGAAAACAGTGAGTTTGTGTTAGACGCGAATCGTGCTCTGATTCATGCTCTAGGCTGGGAGCGCAAGCTTATTGCTTTCTCAAACACGGTCTACACCTCTCAGGTGCCGAGTTACAGGACGGTGAAAACAGTGAGTTTGTGTTAGACGCGAATCGTGCTCTGATTCATGCTCTAGGCTGGGAGCGCAAGCTTATTGCTTTTTCAAACACGGTCTCACCTCTCAGGTGCCGAGTTACAGGACGGTGAAAACAGTGAGTTTGTGTTAGACGCGAATCGTGCTATGATTCATGCTCTAGGCTGGGAGCGCAAGCTTATTGCTTTTTCAAACACGGTCTACATCTCTCAGGTGCCGAGTTACAGGACTGTGAAAACAGTGAGTTTGTGTTAGACGCGAATCGTGCTCTGATTCATGCTCTAGGCTGGGAGCGCAAGCTTTTTGCTTTTTCAAACACGGTCTACACCTCTCAGGTGCCGAGGTACAGGACGGTGAAAACAGTGAGTTTGTGTTAGACGCGAATCGTGCTGGTATTGATGCTCTAGGCTGGGAGCGCAAGCTTATTGCTGTTTCAAACACGGTCTACACCTCTCAGGTGCCGAGTTACAGGACGGTGAAAACAGTGAGTTTGTGTTAGACGCGAATCGTGCTCTGATTCATGCTCTAGGCTGGGAGCGCAAGTTTATTGCTTTTTCAAACACGGTCTACACCTCTCAGGTGCCGAGTTACAGGACGGTGAAAACAGTGAGTTTATGTTAGACGCGAATCGTGCTTGGATTCATGCTCTAGGCTGGGAGCGCAAGCGTAATGCTTTTTCAAACACGGTCTACACCTCTCAGGTGCCGAGGTACAGGACGGTGAAAACAGTGAGTTTGTGTTAGACGCGAATCGTGCTCTGATTCATGCTCTAGGCTGGGAGCTAAAGCTTATTCCTTCTTCAAACACGGTCTACTCCTCTCAGGTGCCGAGTTACAGGACGGTGAAAACAGTGAGTTTGTGTTAGACGCGAATCGTGCTCTGATTCATGCTCTAGGCTGGGAGCGCAAGCTTTTTGCTTTTTCAAACACGGTCTACATCTCTCTGGTGCCGAGTTACAGAACGGTGAAAACAGTGAGTTTGTGTTAGACGCGAATCGTGCTCTGATTCATGCTCTAGGCTGGGAGCGCAAGCTTATTGCTTTCTCAAACACGGTCTACACCTCTCAGGTGCCGAGTTACAGGACGGTGAAAACAGTGAGTTTGTGTTAGACGCGAATCGTGCTCTGATTCATGCTCTAGGCTGGGAGCGCAAGCTTATTGCTTTCTCAAACACGGTCTACACCTCTCAGGTGCCGAGTTACAGGACGGTGAAAACAGTGAGTTTGTGTTAGACGCGAATCGTGCTCTGATTCATGCTCTAGGCTGGGAGCGCAAGCTTATTGCTTTTTCAAACACGGTCTACACCTCTCAGGTGCCGAGTTACAGGACGGTGAAAACAGTGAGTTTGTGTTAGACGCGAATCGTGCTATGATTCATGCTCTAGGCTGGGAGCGCAAGCTTATTGCTTTTTCAAACACGGTCTACATCTCTCAGGTGCCGAGTTACAGGACTGTGAAAACAGTGAGTTTGTGTTAGACGCGAATCGTGCTCTGATTCATGCTCTAGGCTGGGAGCGCAAGCTTTTTGCTTTTTCAAACACGGTCTACACCTCTCAGGTGCCGAGGTACAGGACGGTGAAAACAGTGAGTTTGTGTTAGACGCGAATCGTGCTGGTATTGATGCTCTAGGCTGGGAGCGCAAGCTTATTGCTGTTTCAAACACGGTCTACACCTCTCAGGTGCCGAGTTACAGGACGGTGAAAACAGTGAGTTTGTGTTAGACGCGAATCGTGCTCTGATTCATGCTCTAGGCTGGGAGCGCAAGCTTATTGCTTTTTCAAACACGGTCTACACCTCTCAGGTGCCGAGTTACAGGACGGTGAAAACAGTGAGTTTATGTTAGACGCGAATCGTGCTTGGATTCATGCTCTAGGCTGGGAGCGCAAGCGTAATGCTTTTTCAAACACGGTCTACACCTCTCAGGTGCCGAGGTACAGGACGGTGAAAATAGTGAGTTTGTGTTAGACGCGAATCGTGCTCTGATTCATGCTCTAGGCTGGGAGCTAAAGCTTATTCCTTCTTCAAACACGGTCTACTCCTCTCAGGTGCCGAGTTACAGGACGGTGAAAACAGTGAGTTTGTGTTAGACGCGAATCGTGCTCTGATTCATGCTCTAGGCTGGGAGCGCAAGCTTTTTGCTTTTTCAAACACGGTCTACATCTCTCTGGTGCCGAGTTACAGAACGGTGAAAACAGTGAGTTTGTGTTAGACGCGAATCGTGCTCTGATTCATGCTCTAGGCTGGGAGCGCAAGCGTAATGCTTTTTCAAACACGGTCTACACCTCTCAGGTGCCGAGGTACAGGACGGTGAAAACAGTGAGTTTGTGTTAGACGCGAATCGTGCTCTGATTCATGCTCTAGGCTGGGAGCGCAAGCTTATTGCTTTTTCAAACACGGTCTACACCTCTCAGGTGCCGAGTTACAGGACGGTGAAAACAGTGAGTTTATGTTAGACGCGAATCGTGCTTGGATTCATGCTCTAGGCTGGGAGCGCAAGCGTAATGCTTTTTCAAACACGGTCTACACCTCTCAGGTGCCGAGGTACAGGACGGTGAAAACAGTGAGTTTGTGTTAGACGCGAATCGTGCTCTGATTCATGCTCTAGGCTGGGAGCTAAAGCTTATTGGTTTTTCAAACACGGTCTACTCCTCTCAGGTGCCGAGTTACAGGACGGTGAAAACAGTGAGTTTGTGTTAGACGCGAATCGTGCTCTGATTCATGCTCTAGGCTGGGAGCGCAAGCTTATTGCTTTTTCAAACACGGTCTACACCTCTCAGGTGCCGAGGTACAGGACGGTGAAAACAGTGAGTTTGTGTTAGACGCGAATCGTGCTCTGATTCATGCTCTAGGCTGGGAGCGCAAGCTTATTGCTTTTTCAAACACGGTCTACACCTCTCAGGTGCCGAGTTACAGGACGGTGAAAACAGTGAGTTTGTGTTAGACGCGAATCGTGCTCTGATTCATGCTCTAGGCTGGGAGCTAAAGCTTATTGCTTTCTCAAACACGGTCTACACCTCTCAGGTGCCGAGTTACAGGACGGTGAAAACAGTGAGTTTGTGTTAGACGCGAATCGTGCTCTGATTCATGCTCTAGGCTGGGAGCTAAAGCTTATTGGTTGTTCAAACACGGTCTACTCCTCTCAGGTGCCGAGTTACAGGACGGTGAAAACAGTGAGTTTGTGTTAGACGCGAATCGTGCTCTGATTCATGCTCTAGGCTGGGAGCGCAAGCTTATTGCTTTTTCAAACACGGTCTACACCTCTCAGGTGCCGAGGTACAGGACGGTGAAAACAGTGAGTTTGTGTTAGACGCGAATCGTGCTCTGATTCATGCTCTAGGCTGGGAGCGCAAGCTTATTGCTTTTTCAAACACGGTCTACACCTCTCAGGTGCCGAGTTACAGGACGGTGAAAACAGTGAGTTTGTGTTAGACGCGAATCGTGCTCTAATTCATGCTCTAGGCTGGGAGCTAAAGCTTATTGCTTCTTCAAACACGGTCTACTCCTCTCAGGTGCCGAGTTACAGGACGGTGAAAACAGTGAGTTTGTGTTAGACGCGAATCGTGCTCTGATTCATGCTCTAGGCTGGGAGCGCAAGCTTTTTGCTTTTTCAAACACGGTCTACATCTCTCTGGTGCCGAGTTACAGAACGGTGAAAACAGTGAGTTTGTGTTAGACGCGAATCGTGCTCTGATTCATGCTCTAGGCTGGGAGCGCAAGCGTAATGCTTTTTCAAACACGGTCTACACCTCTCAGGTGCCGAGTTACAGGACGGTGAAAACAGTGAGTTTGTGTTAGACGCGAATCGTGCTCTGATTCATGCTCTAGGCTGGGAGCTAAAGCTTATTGCTTTTTCAAACACGGTCTACACCTCTCAGGTGCCGAGTTACAGGACGGTGAAAACAGTGAGTTTGTGTTAGACGCGAATCGTGCTCTGATTCATGCTCTAGGCTGGGAGCTAAACCTTATTGGTTTTTCAAACACGGTCTACTCCTCTCAGGTGCCGAGTTACAGGACGGTGAAAACAGTGAGTTTGTGTTAGACGCGAATCGTGCTCTGATTCATGCTCTAGGCTGGGAGCGCAAGCTTATTGCTTTTTCAAACACGGTCTACACCTCTCAGGTGCCGAGTTACAGGACGGTGAAAACAGTGAGTTTGTGTTAGACGCGAATCGTGCTCTGATTCATGCTCTAGGCTGGGAGCGCAAGCTTATTGCTTTTTCAAACACGGTCTACACCTCTCAGGTGCCGAGGTACAGGACGGTGAAAACAGTGAGTTTGTGTTAGACGCGAATCGTGCTGGTATTGATGCGCTAGGCTGGGAGCGCAAGCTTATTGCTGTTTCAAACACGGTCTACACCTCTCAGGTGCCGAGTTACAGGACGGTGAAAACAGTGAGTTTGTGTTAGACGCGAATCGTGCTCTGATTCATGCTCTAGGCTGGGAGCGCAAGCTTATTGCTTTTTCAAACACGGTCTACATCTCTCTGGTGCCGAGTTACAGAACGGTGAAAACAGTGAGTTTGTGTTAGACGCGAATCGTGCTCTGATTCATGCTCTAGGCTGGGAGCTAAAGCTTATTGCTTTTTCAAACACGGTCTACACCTCTCAGGTGCCGAGTTACAGGACGGTGAAAACAGTGAGTTTGTGTTAGACGCGAATCGTGCTCTGATTCATGCTCTAGGCTGGGAGCTAAAGCTTATTGGTTTTTCAAACACGGTCTACTCCTCTCAGGTGCCGAGTTACAGGACGGTGAAAACAGTGAGTTTGTGTTAGACGCGAATCGTGCTCTGATTCATGCTCTAGGCTGGGAGCGCAAGCTTATTGCTTTTTCAAACACGGTCTACACCTCTCAGGTGCCGAGGTACAGGACGGTGAAAACAGTGAGTTTGTGTTAGACGCGAATCGTGCTGGTATTGATGCTCTAGGCTGGGAGCGCAAGCGTAATGCTTTTTCAAACACGGTCTACACCTCTCAGGTGCCGAGGTACAGGACGGTGAAAACAGTGAGTTTGTGTTAGACGCGAATCGTGCTCTGATTCATGCTCTAGGCTGGGAGCGCAAGCTTATTGCTTTCTCAAACACGGTCTACACCTCTCAGGTGCCGAGTTACAGGACGGTGAAAACAGTGAGTTTGTGTTAGACGCGAATCGTGCTATGATTCATGCTCTAGGCTGGGAGCGCAAGCTTATTGCTTTTTCAAACACGGTCTACATCTTTCAGGTGCCGAGTTACAGGACGGTGAAAACAGTGAGTTTGTGTTAGACGCGAATCGTGCTATGATTCATGCTCTAGGCTGGGAGCTAAAGCTTATTGCTTTTTCAAACACGGTCGACATCTCTCAGGTGCCGAGTTACAGGACGGTGAAAACAGTGAGTTTGTGTTAGACGCGAATCGTGCTCTGATTCATGCTCTAGGCTGGGAGCGCAAGCTTATTGCTTTCTCAAACACGGTCTACACCTCTCAGGTGCCGAGTTACAGGACGGTGAAAACAGTGAGTTTGTGTTAGACGCGAATCGTGCTCTGATTCATGCTCTAGGCTGGGAGCGCAAGCTTATTGCTTTTTCAAACACGGTCTCACCTCTCAGGTGCCGAGTTACAGGACGGTGAAAACAGTGAGTTTGTGTTAGACGCGAATCGTGCTATGATTCATGCTCTAGGCTGGGAGCGCAAGCTTATTGCTTTTTCAAACACGGTCTACATCTCTCAGGTGCCGAGTTACAGGACTGTGAAAACAGTGAGTTTGTGTTAGACGCGAATCGTGCTCTGATTCATGCTCTAGGCTGGGAGCGCAAGCTTTTTGCTTTTTCAAACACGGTCTACACCTCTCAGGTGCCGAGGTACAGGACGGTGAAAACAGTGAGTTTGTGTTAGACGCGAATCGTGCTGGTATTGATGCTCTAGGCTGGGAGCGCAAGCTTATTGCTGTTTCAAACACGGTCTACACCTCTCAGGTGCCGAGTTACAGGACGGTGAAAACAGTGAGTTTGTGTTAGACGCGAATCGTGCTCTGATTCATGCTCTAGGCTGGGAGCGCAAGTTTATTGCTTTTTCAAACACGGTCTACACCTCTCAGGTGCCGAGTTACAGGACGGTGAAAACAGTGAGTTTATGTTAGACGCGAATCGTGCTTGGATTCATGCTCTAGGCTGGGAGCGCAAGCGTAATGCTTTTTCAAACACGGTCTACACCTCTCAGGTGCCGAGGTACAGGACGGTGAAAACAGTGAGTTTGTGTTAGACGCGAATCGTGCTCTGATTCATGCTCTAGGCTGGGAGCTAAAGCTTATTCCTTCTTCAAACACGGTCTACTCCTCTCAGGTGCCGAGTTACAGGACGGTGAAAACAGTGAGTTTGTGTTAGACGCGAATCGTGCTGGTATTGATGCGCTAGGCTGGGAGCGCAAGCTTTTTGCTTTTTCAAACACGGTCTACATCTCTCTGGTGCCGAGTTACAGAACGGTGAAAACAGTGAGTTTGTGTTAGACGCGAATCGTGCTCTGATTCATGCTCTAGGCTGGGAGCGCAAGCTTATTGCTTTCTCAAACACGGTCTACACCTCTCAGGTGCCGAGTTACAGGACGGTGAAAACAGTGAGTTTGTGTTAGACGCGAATCGTGCTCTGATTCATGCTCTAGGCTGGGAGCGCAAGCTTATTGCTTTCTCAAACACGGTCTACACCTCTCAGGTGCCGAGTTACAGGACGGTGAAAACAGTGAGTTTGTGTTAGACGCGAATCGTGCTCTGATTCATGCTCTAGGCTGGGAGCGCAAGCTTATTGCTTTTTCAAACACGGTCTACACCTCTCAGGTGCCGAGTTACAGGACGGTGAAAACAGTGAGTTTGTGTTAGACGCGAATCGTGCTATGATTCATGCTCTAGGCTGGGAGCGCAAGCTTATTGCTTTTTCAAACACGGTCTACATCTCTCAGGTGCCGAGTTACAGGACTGTGAAAACAGTGAGTTTGTGTTAGACGCGAATCGTGCTCTGATTCATGCTCTAGGCTGGGAGCGCAAGCTTTTTGCTTTTTCAAACACGGTCTACACCTCTCAGGTGCCGAGGTACAGGACGGTGAAAACGGTGAGTTTGTGTTAGACGCGAATCGTGCTGGTATTGATGCTCTAGGCTGGGAGCGCAAGCTTATTGCTGTTTCAAACACGGTCTACACCTCTCAGGTGCCGAGTTACAGGACGGTGAAAACAGTGAGTTTGTGTTAGACGCGAATCGTGCTCTGATTCATGCTCTAGGCTGGGAGCGCAAGCTTATTGCTTTTTCAAACACGGTCTACACCTCTCAGGTGCCGAGTTACAGGACGGTGAAAACAGTGAGTTTATGTTAGACGCGAATCGTGCTTGGATTCATGCTCTAGGCTGGGAGCGCAAGCGTAATGCTTTTTCAAACACGGTCTACACCTCTCAGGTGCCGAGGTACAGGACGGTGAAAACAGTGAGTTTGTGTTAGACGCGAATCGTGCTCTGATTCATGCTCTAGGCTGGGAGCTAAAGCTTATTCCTTCTTCAAACACGGTCTACTCCTCTCAGGTGCCGAGTTACAGGACGGTGAAAACAGTGAGTTTGTGTTAGACGCGAATCGTGCTCTGATTCATGCTCTAGGCTGGGAGCGCAAGCTTTTTGCTTTTTCAAACACGGTCTACATCTCTCTGGTGCCGAGTTACAGAACGGTGAAAACAGTGAGTTTGTGTTAGACGCGAATCGTGCTCTGATTCATGCTCTAGGCTGGGAGCGCAAGCGTAATGCTTTTTCAAACACGGTCTACACCTCTCAGGTGCCGAGGTACAGGACGGTGAAAACAGTGAGTTTGTGTTAGACGCGAATCGTGCTCTGATTCATGCTCTAGGCTGGGAGCGCAAGCTTATTGCTTTTTCAAACACGGTCTACACCTCTCAGGTGCCGAGTTACAGGACGGTGAAAACAGTGAGTTTGTGTTAGACGCGAATCGTGCTTGGATTCATGCTCTAGGCTGGGAGCGCAAGCGTAATGCTTTTTCAAACACGGTCTACACCTCTCAGGTGCCGAGGTACAGGACGGTGAAAACAGTGAGTTTGTGTTAGACGCGAATCGTGCTCTGATTCATGCTCTAGGCTGGGAGCTAAAGCTTATTGCTTTTTCAAACACGGTCTACACCTCTCAGGTGCCGAGTTACAGGACGGTGAAAACAGTGAGTTTGTGTTAGACGCGAATCGTGCTCTGATTCATGCTCTAGGCTGGGAGCTAAAGCTTATTGGTTTTTCAAACACGGTCTACTCCTCTCAGGTGCCGAGTTACAGGACGGTGAAAACAGTGAGTTTGTGTTAGACGCGAATTGTGCTCTGATTCATGCTCTAGGCTGGGAGCGCAAGCTTATTGCTTTTTCAAACACGGTCTACACCTCTCAGGTGCCGAGGTACAGGACGGTGAAAACAGTGAGTTTGTGTTAGACGCGAATCGTGCTCTGATTCATGCTCTAGGCTGGGAGCGCAAGCTTATTGCTTTTTCAAACACGGTCTACACCTCTCAGGTGCCGAGTTACAGGACGGTGAAAACAGTGAGTTTGTGTTAGACGCGAATCGTGCTCTGATTCATGCTCTAGGCTGGGAGCTAAAGCTTATTGCTTTCTCAAACACGGTCTACACCTCTCAGGTGCCGAGTTACAGGACGGTGAAAACAGTGAGTTTGTGTTAGACGCGAATCGTGCTCTGATTCATGCTCTAGGCTGGGAGCTAAAGCTTATTGGTTGTTCAAACACGGTCTACTCCTCTCAGGTGCCGAGTTACAGGACGGTGAAAACAGTGAGTTTGTGTTAGACGCGAATCGTGCTCTGATTCATGCTCTAGGCTGGGAGCGCAAGCTTATTGCTTTTTCAAACACGGTCTACACCTCTCAGGTGCCGAGGTACAGGACGGTGAAAACAGTGAGTTTGTGTTAGACGCGAATCGTGCTCTGATTCATGCTCTAGGCTGGGAGCGCAAGCTTTTTGCTTTTTCAAACACGGTCTACATCTCTCTGGTGCCGAGTTACAGAACGGTGAAAACAGTGAGTTTGTGTTAGACGCGAATCGTGCTCTGATTCATGCTCTAGGCTGGGAGCGCAAGCGTAATGCTTTTTCAAACACGGTCTACATCTCTCTGGTGCCGAGTTACAGAACGGTGAAAACAGTGAGTTTGTGTTAGACGCGAATCGTGCTCTGATTCATGCTCTAGGCTGGGAGCGCAAGCGTAATGCTTTTTCAAACACGGTCTACACCTCTCAGGTGCCGAGTTACAGGACGGTGAAAACAGTGAGTTTGTGTTAGACGCGAATCGTGCTCTGATTCATGCTCTAGGCTGGGAGCTAAAGCTTATTGCTTTTTCAAACACGGTCTACACCTCTCAGGTGCCGAGTTACAGGACGGTGAAAACAGTGAGTTTGTGTTAGACGCGAATCGTGCTCTGATTCATGCTCTAGGCTGGGAGCTAAACCTTATTGGTTTTTCAAACACGGTCTACTCCTCTCAGGTGCCGAGTTACAGGACGGTGAAAACAGTGAGTTTGTGTTAGACGCGAATCGTGCTCTGATTCATGCTCTAGGCTGGGAGCGCAAGCTTATTGCTTTTTCAAACACGGTCTACACCTCTCAGGTGCCGAGTTACAGGACGGTGAAAACAGTGAGTTTGTGTTAGACGCGAATCGTGCTCTGATTCATGCTCTAGGCTGGGAGCGCAAGCTTATTGCTTTTTCAAACACGGTCTACACCTCTCAGGTGCCGAGGTACAGGACGGTGAAAACAGTGAGTTTGTGTTAGACGCGAATCGTGCTGGTATTGATGCGCTAGGCTGGGAGCGCAAGCTTATTGCTGTTTCAAACACGGTCTACACCTCTCAGGTGCCGAGTTACAGGACGGTGAAAACAGTGAGTTTGTGTTAGACGCGAATCGTGCTCTGATTCATGCTCTAGGCTGGGAGCGCAAGCTTATTGCTTTTTCAAACACGGTCTACACCTCTCAGGTGCCGAGTTACAGGACGGTGAAAACAGTGAGTTTGTGTTAGACGCGAATCGTGCTCTGATTCATGCTCTAGGCTGGGAGCTAAAGCTTATTGGTTTTTCAAACACGGTCTACTCCTCTCAGGTGCCGAGTTACAGGACGGTGAAAACAGTGAGTTTGTGTTAGACGCGAATCGTGCTCTGATTCATGCTCTAGGCTGGGAGCGCAAGCTTATTGCTTTTTCAAACACGGTCTACACCTCTCAGGTGCCGAGGTACAGGACGGTGAAAACAGTGAGTTTGTGTTAGACGCGAATCGTGCTCTGATTCATGCTCTAGGCTGGGAGCGCAAGCTTATTGCTTTTTCAAACACGGTCTACACCTCTCAGGTGCCGAGTTACAGGACGGTGAAAACAGTGAGTTTGTGTTAGACGCGAATCGTGCTCTGATTCATGCTCTAGGCTGGGAGCTAAAGCTTATTGCTTCTTCAAACACGGTCTACTCCTCTCAGGTGCCGAGTTACAGGACGGTGAAAACAGTGAGTTTGTGTTAGACGCGAATCGTGCTCTGATTCATGCTCTAGGCTGGGAAAGCAAGCTTTTTGCTTTTTCAAACACGGTCTACATCTCTCTGGTGCCGAGTTACAGAACGGTGAAAACAGTGAGTTTGTGTTAGACGCGAATCGTGCTCTGATTCATGCTCTAGGCTGGGAGCTAAAGCTTATTGCTTTTTCAAACACGGTCTACACCTCTCAGGTGCCGAGTTACAGGACGGTGAAAACAGTGAGTTTGTGTTAGACGCGAATCGTGCTCTGATTCATGCTCTAGGCTGGGAGCTAAAGCTTATTGGTTTTTCAAACACGGTCTACTCCTCTCTGGTGCCGAGTTACAGGACGGTGAAAACAGTGAGTTTGTGTTAGACGCGAATCGTGCTCTGATTCATGCTCTAGGCTGGGAGCGCAAGCTTTTTGCTTTTTCAAACACGGTCTACACCTCTCAGGTGCCGAGGTACAGGACGGTGAAAACAGTGAGTTTGTGTTAGACGCGAATCGTGCTGGTATTGATGCTCTAGGCTGGGAGCGCAAGCGTAATGCTTTTTCAAACACGGTCTACACCTCTCAGGTGCCGAGGTACAGGACGGTGAAAACAGTGAGTTTGTGTTAGACGCGAATCGTGCTCTGATTCATGCTCTAGGCTGGGAGCGCAAGCTTATTGCTTTCTCAAACACGGTCTACACCTCTCAGGTGCCGAGTTACAGGACGGTGAAAACAGTGAGTTTGTGTTAGACGCGAATCGTGCTATGATTCATGCTCTAGGCTGGGAGCGCAAGCTTATTGCTTTTTCAAACACGGTCTACATCTTTCAGGTGCCGAGTTACAGGACGGTGAAAACAGTGAGTTTGTGTTAGACGCGAATCGTGCTCTGATTCATGCTCTAGGCTGGGAGCGCAAGCGTAATGCTTTTTCAAACACGGTCTACACCTCTCAGGTGCCGAGGTACAGGACGGTGAAAACAGTGAGTTTGTGTTAGACGCGAATCGTGCTCTGATTCATGCTCTAGGCTGGGAGCGCAAGCTTATTGCTTTCTCAAACACGGTCTACACCTCTCAGGTGCCGAGTTACAGGACGGTGAAAACAGTGAGTTTGTGTTAGACGCGAATCGTGCTATGATTCATGCTCTAGGCTGGGAGCGCAAGCTTATTGCTTCTTCAAACACGGTCTACTCCTCTCAGGTGCCGAGGTACAGGACGGTGAAAACAGTGAGTTTGTGTTAGACGCGAATCGTGCTCTGATTCATGCTCTAGGCTGGGAGCGCAAGCTTATTCCTTCTTCAAACACGGTCTACTCCTCTCAGGTGCCGAGGTACAGGACGGTGAAAACAGTGAGTTTGTGTTAGACGCGAATCGTGCTCTGATTCATGCTCTAGGCTGGGAGCGCAAGCTTATTGCTTTCTCAAACACGGTCTACACCTCTCAGGTGCCGAGTTACAGGACGGTGAAAACAGTGAGTTTGTGTTAGACGCGAATCGTGCTATGATTCATGCTCTAGGCTGGGAGCGCAAGCTTATTGCTTCTTCAAACACGGTCTACTCCTCTCAGGTGCCGAGGTACAGGACGGTGAAAACAGTGAGTTTGTGTTAGACGCGAATCGTGCTCTGATTCATGCTCTAGGCTGGGAGCTAAAGCTTATTCCTTCTTCAAACACGGTCTACTCCTCTCAGGTGCCGAGGTACAGGACGGTGAAAACAGTGAGTTTGTGTTAGACGCGAATCGTGCTCTGATTCATGCTCTAGGCTGGGAGCGCAAGCTTATTGCTTTCTCAAACACGGTCTACACCTCTCAGGTGCCGAGTTACAGGACGGTGAAAACAGTGAGTTTGTGTTAGACGCGAATCGTGCTATGATTCATGCTCTAGGCTGGGAGCGCAAGCTTATTGCTTTTTCAAACACGGTCTACATCTCTCAGGTGCCGAGTTACAGGACAGTGAAAACAGTGAGTTTGTGTTAGACGCGAATCGTGCTCTGATTCATGCTCTAGGCTGGGAGCGCAAGCTTATTGCTTTCTCAAACACGGTCTACACCTCTCAGGTGCCGAGTTACAGGACGGTGAAAACAGTGAGTTTGTGTTAGACGCGAATCGTGCTCTGATTCATGCTCTAGGCTGGGAGCGCAAGCTTATTGCTTTTTCAAACACGGTCTACACCTCTCAGGTGCCGAGTTACAGGACGGTGAAAACAGTGAGTTTGTGTTAGACGCGAATCGTGCTCTGATTCATGCTCTAGGCTGGGAGCGCAAGCTTATTGCTTTTTCAAACACGGTCTACACCTCTCAGGTGCCGAGGTACAGGACGGTGAAAACAGTGAGTTTGTGTTAGACGCGAATCGTGCTGGTATTGATGCGCTAGGCTGGGAGCGCAAGCTTATTGCTGTTTCAAACACGGTCTACACCTCTCAGGTGCCGAGTTACAGGACGGTGAAAACAGTGAGTTTGTGTTAGACGCGAATCGTGCTCTGATTCATGCTCTAGGCTGGGAGCGCAAGCTTATTGCTTTTTCAAACACGGTCTACACCTCTCAGGTGCCGAGTTACAGGACGGTGAAAACAGTGAGTTTATGTTAGACGCGAATCGTGCTTGGATTCATGCTCTAGGCTGGGAGCGCAAGCGTAATGCTTTTTCAAACACGGTCTACACCTCTCAGGTGCCGAGGTACAGGACGGTGAAAACAGTGAGTTTGTGTTAGACGCGAATCGTGCTCTGATTCATGCTCTAGGCTGGGAGCTAAAGCTTATTCCTTCTTCAAACACGGTCTACTCCTCTCAGGTGCCGAGGTACAGGACGGTGAAAACAGTGAGTTTGTGTTAGACGCGAATCGTGCTCTGATTCATGCTCTAGGCTGGGAGCGCAAGCTTATTGCTTTCTCAAACACGGTCTACACCTCTCAGGTGCCGAGTTACAGGACGGTGAAAACAGTGAGTTTGTGTTAGACGCGAATCGTGCTATGATTCATGCTCTAGGCTGGGAGCGCAAGCTTATTGCTTTTTCAAACACGGTCTACATCTCTCAGGTGCCGAGTTACAGGACAGTGAAAACAGTGAGTTTGTGTTAGACGCGAATCGTGCTCTGATTCATGCTCTAGGCTGGGAGCGCAAGCTTATTGCTTTCTCAAACACGGTCTACACCTCTCAGGTGCCGAGTTACAGGACGGTGAAAACAGTGAGTTTGTGTTAGACGCGAATCGTGCTCTGATTCATGCTCTAGGCTGGGAGCGCAAGCTTATTGCTTTTTCAAACACGGTCTACACCTCTCAGGTGCCGAGTTACAGGACGGTGAAAACAGTGAGTTTGTGTTAGACGCGAATCGTGCTCTGATTCATGCTCTAGGCTGGGAGCGCAAGCTTATTGCTTTTTCAAACACGGTCTACACCTCTCAGGTGCCGAGGTACAGGACGGTGAAAACAGTGAGTTTGTGTTAGACGCGAATCGTGCTGGTATTGATGCGCTAGGCTGGGAGCGCAAGCTTATTGCTGTTTCAAACACGGTCTACACCTCTCAGGTGCCGAGTTACAGGACGGTGAAAACAGTGAGTTTGTGTTAGACGCGAATCGTGCTCTGATTCATGCTCTAGGCTGGGAGCGCAAGCTTATTGCTTTTTCAAACACGGTCTACACCTCTCAGGTGCCGAGTTACAGGACGGTGAAAACAGTGAGTTTATGTTAGACGCGAATCGTGCTTGGATTCATGCTCTAGGCTGGGAGCGCAAGCGTAATGCTTTTTCAAACACGGTCTACACCTCTCAGGTGCCGAGGTACAGGACGGTGAAAACAGTGAGTTTGTGTTAGACGCGAATCGTGCTCTGATTCATGCTCTAGGCTGGGAGCTAAAGCTTATTGCTTTTTCAAACACGGTCTACACCTCTCAGGTGCCGAGTTACAGGACGGTGAAAACAGTGAGTTTGTGTTAGACGCGAATCGTGCTCTGATTCATGCTCTAGGCTGGGAGCTAAAGCTTATTGGTTTTTCAAACACGGTCTACTCCTCTCAGGTGCCGAGTTACAGGACGGTGAAAACAGTGAGTTTGTGTTAGACGCGAATCGTGCTCTGATTCATGCTCTAGGCTGGGAGCGCAAGCTTATTGCTTTTTCAAACACGGTCTACACCTCTCAGGTGCCGAGGTACAGGACGGTGAAAACAGTGAGTTTGTGTTAGACGCGAATCGTGCTCTGATTCATGCTCTAGGCTGGGAGCGCAAGCTTATTGCTTTTTCAAACACGGTCTACACCTCTCAGGTGCCGAGTTACAGGACGGTGAAAACAGTGAATTTGTGTTAGACGCGAATCGTGCTCTGATTCATGCTCTAGGCTGGGAGCTAAAGCTTATTGCTTCTTCAAACACGGTCTACTCCTCTCAGGTGCCGAGTTACAGGACGGTGAAAACAGTGAGTTTGTGTTAGACGCGAATCGTGCTCTGATTCATGCTCTAGGCTGGGAAAGCAAGCTTTTTGCTTTTTCAAACACGGTCTACATCTCTCTGGTGCCGAGTTACAGAACGGTGAAAACAGTGAGTTTGTGTTAGACGCGAATCGTGCTCTGATTCATGCTCTAGGCTGGGAGCTAAAGCTTATTGCTTTTTCAAACACGGTCTACACCTCTCAGGTGCCGAGTTACAGGACGGTGAAAACAGTGAGTTTGTGTTAGACGCGAATCGTGCTCTGATTCATGCTCTAGGCTGGGAGCTAAAGCTTATTGGTTTTTCAAACACGGTCTACTCCTCTCAGGTGCCGAGTTACAGGACGGTGAAAACAGTGAGTTTGTGTTAGACGCGAATCGTGCTCTGATTCATGCTCTAGGCTGGGAGCGCAAGCTTTTTGCTTTTTCAAACACGGTCTACACCTCTCAGGTGCCGAGGTACAGGACGGTGAAAACAGTGAGTTTGTGTTAGACGCGAATCGTGCTGGTATTGATGCTCTAGGCTGGGAGCGCAAGCGTAATGCTTTTTCAAACACGGTCTACACCTCTCAGGTGCCGAGGTGCAGGACGGTGAAAACAGTGAGTTTGTGTTAGACGCGAATCGTGCTCTGATTCATGCTCTAGGCTGGGAGCGCAAGCTTATTGCTTTCTCAAACACGGTCTACACCTCTCAGGTGCCGAGTTACAGGACGGTGAAAACAGTGAGTTTGTGTTAGACGCGAATCGTGCTATGATTCATGCTCTAGGCTGGGAGCGCAAGCTTATTGCTTTTTCAAACACGGTCTACATCTTTCAGGTGCCGAGTTACAGGACGGTGAAAACAGTGAGTTTGTGTTAGACGCGAATCGTGCTATGATTCATGCTCTAGGCTGGGAGCTAAAGCTTATTGCTTTTTCAAACACGGTCGACATCTCTCAGGTGCCGAGTTACAGGACGGTGAAAACAGTGAGTTTGTGTTAGACGCGAATCGTGCTCTGATTCATGCTCTAGGCTGGGAGCGCAAGCTTATTGCTTTCTCAAACACGGTCTACACCTCTCAGGTGCCGAGTTACAGGACGGTGAAAACAGTGAGTTTGTGTTAGACGCGAATCGTGCTCTGATTCATGCTCTAGGCTGGGAGCGCAAGCTTATTGCTTTTTCAAACACGGTCTCACCTCTCAGGTGCCGAGTTACAGGATGGTGAAAACAGTGAGTTTGTGTTAGACGCGAATCGTGCTATGATTCATGCTCTAGGCTGGGAGCGCAAGCTTATTGCTTTTTCAAACACGGTCTACATCTCTCAGGTGCCGAGTTACAGGACTGTGAAAACAGTGAGTTTGTGTTAGACGCGAATCGTGCTCTGATTCATGCTCTAGGCTGGGAGCGCAAGCTTTTTGCTTTTTCAAACACGGTCTACACCTCTCAGGTGCCGAGGTACAGGACGGTGAAAACAGTGAGTTTGTGTTAGACGCGAATCGTGCTGGTATTGATGCTCTAGGCTGGGAGCGCAAGCTTATTGCTGTTTCAAACACGGTCTACACCTCTCAGGTGCCGAGTTACAGGACGGTGAAAACAGTGAGTTTGTGTTAGACGCGAATCGTGCTCTGATTCATGCTCTAGGCTGGGAGCGCAAGTTTATTGCTTTTTCAAACACGGTCTACACCTCTCAGGTGCCGAGTTACAGGACGGTGAAAACAGTGAGTTTATGTTAGACGCGAATCGTGCTTGGATTCATGCTCTAGGCTGGGAGCGCAAGCGTAATGCTTTTTCAAACACGGTCTACACCTCTCAGGTGCCGAGGTACAGGACGGTGAAAACAGTGAGTTTGTGTTAGACGCGAATCGTGCTCTGATTCATGCTCTAGGCTGGGAGCTAAAGCTTATTCCTTCTTCAAACACGGTCTACTCCTCTCAGGTGCCGAGTTACAGGACGGTGAAAACAGTGAGTTTGTGTTAGACGCGAATCGTGCTCTGATTCATGCTCTAGGCTGGGAGCGCAAGCTTTTTGCTTTTTCAAACACGGTCTACATCTCTCTGGTGCCGAGTTACAGAACGGTGAAAACAGTGAGTTTGTGTTAGACGCGAATCGTGCTCTGATTCATGCTCTAGGCTGGGAGCGCAAGCTTATTGCTTTCTCAAACACGGTCTACACCTCTCAGGTGCCGAGTTACAGGACGGTGAAAACAGTGAGTTTGTGTTAGACGCGAATCGTGCTCTGATTCATGCTCTAGGCTGGGAGCGCAAGCTTATTGCTTTCTCAAACACGGTCTACACCTCTCAGGTGCCGAGTTACAGGACGGTGAAAACAGTGAGTTTGTGTTAGACGCGAATCATGCTCTGATTCATGCTCTAGGCTGGGAGCGCAAGCTTATTGCTTTTTCAAACACGGTCTACACCTCTCAGGTGCCGAGTTACAGGACGGTGAAAACAGTGAGTTTGTGTTAGACGCGAATCGTGCTATGATTCATGCTCTAGGCTGGGAGCGCAAGCTTATTGCTTTTTCAAACACGGTCTACATCTCTCAGGTGCCGAGTTACAGGACTGTGAAAACAGTGAGTTTGTGTTAGACGCGAATCGTGCTCTGATTCATGCTCTAGGCTGGGAGCGCAAGCTTTTTGCTTTTTCAAACACGGTCTACACCTCTCAGGTGCCGAGGTACAGGACGGTGAAAACAGTGAGTTTGTGTTAGACGCGAATCGTGCTGGTATTGATGCTCTAGGCTGGGAGCGCAAGCTTATTGCTGTTTCAAACACGGTCTACACCTCTCAGGTGCCGAGTTACAGGACGGTGAAAACAGTGAGTTTGTGTTAGACGCGAATCGTGCTCTGATTCATGCTCTAGGCTGGGAGCGCAAGCTTATTGCTTTTTCAAACACGGTCTACACCTCTCAGGTGCCGAGTTACAGGACGGTGAAAACAGTGAGTTTATGTTAGACGCGAATCGTGCTTGGATTCATGCTCTAGGCTGGGAGCGCAAGCGTAATGCTTTTTCAAACACGGTCTACACCTCTCAGGTGCCGAGGTACAGGACGGTGAAAACAGTGAGTTTGTGTTAGACGCGAATCGTGCTCTGATTCATGCTCTAGGCTGGGAGCTAAAGCTTATTCCTTCTTCAAACACGGTCTACTCCTCTCAGGTGCCGAGTTACAGGACGGTGAAAACAGTGAGTTTGTGTTAGACGCGAATCGTGCTCTGATTCATGCTCTAGGCTGGGAGCGCAAGCTTTTTGCTTTTTCAAACACGGTCTACATCTCTCTGGTGCCGAGTTACAGAACGGTGAAAACAGTGAGTTTGTGTTAGACGCGAATCGTGCTCTGATTCATGCTCTAGGCTGGGAGCGCAAGCGTAATGCTTTTTCAAACACGGTCTACACCTCTCAGGTGCCGAGGTACAGGACGGTGAAAACAGTGAGTTTGTGTTAGACGCGAATCGTGCTCTGATTCATGCTCTAGGCTGGGAGCGCAAGCTTATTGCTTTTTCAAACACGGTCTACACCTCTCAGGTGCCGAGTTACAGGACGGTGAAAACAGTGAGTTTATGTTAGACGCGAATCGTGCTTGGATTCATGCTCTAGGCTGGGAGCGCAAGCGTAATGCTTTTTCAAACACGGTCTACACCTCTCAGGTACCGAGGTACAGGACGGTGAAAACAGTGAGTTTGTGTTAGACGCGAATCGTGCTCTGATTCATGCTCTAGGCTGGGAGCTAAAGCTTATTGCTTTTTCAAACACGGTCTACACCTCTCAGGTGCCGAGTTACAGGACGGTGAAAACAGTGAGTTTGTGTTAGACGCGAATCGTGCTCTGATTCATGCTCTAGGCTGGGAGCTAAAGCTTATTGGTTTTTCAAACACGGTCTACTCCTCTCAGGTGCCGAGTTACAGGACGGTGAAAACAGTGAGTTTGTGTTAGACGCGAATCGTGCTCTGATTCATGCTCTAGGCTGGGAGCGCAAGCTTATTGCTTTTTCAAACACGGTCTACACCTCTCAGGTGCCGAGGTACAGGACGGTGAAAACAGTGAGTTTGTGTTAGACGCGAATCGTGCTCTGATTCATGCTCTAGGCTGGGAGCGCAAGCTTATTGCTTTTTCAAACACGGTCTACACCTCTCAGGTGCCGAGTTACAGGACGGTGAAAACAGTGAGTTTGTGTTAGACGCGAATCGTGCTCTGATTCATGCTCTAGGCTGGGAGCTAAAGCTTATTGCTTTCTCAAACACGGTCTACACCTCTCAGGTGCCGAGTTACAGGACGGTGAAAACAGTGAGTTTGTGTTAGACGCGAATCGTGCTCTGATTCATACTCTAGGCTGGGAGCTAAAGCTTATTGGTTGTTCAAACACGGTCTACTCCTCTCAGGTGCCGAGTTACAGGACGGTGAAAACAGTGAGTTTGTGTTAGACGCGAATCGTGCTCTGATTCATGCTCTAGGCTGGGAGCGCAAGCTTATTGCTTTTTCAAACACGGTCTACACCTCTCAGGTGCCGAGGTACAGGACGGTGAAAACAGTGAGTTTGTGTTAGACGCGAATCGTGCTCTGATTCATGCTCTAGGCTGGGAGCGCAAGCTTATTGCTTTTTCAAACACGGTCTACACCTCTCAGGTGCCGAGTTACAGGACGGTGAAAACAGTGAGTTTGTGTTAGACGCGAATCGTGCTCTAATTCATGCTCTAGGCTGGGAGCTAAAGCTTATTGCTTCTTCAAACACGGTCTACTCCTCTCAGGTGCCGAGTTACAGGACGGTGAAAACAGTGAGTTTGTGTTAGACGCGAATCGTGCTCTGATTCATGCTCTAGGCTGGGAGCGCAAGCTTTTTGCTTTTTCAAACACGGTCTACATCTCTCTGGTGCCGAGTTACAGAACGGTGAAAACAGTGAGTTTGTGTTAGACGCGAATCGTGCTCTGATTCATGCTCTAGGCTGGGAGCGCAAGCGTAATGCTTTTTCAAACACGGTCTACACCTCTCAGGTGCCGAGTTACAGGACGGTGAAAACAGTGAGTTTGTGTTAGACGCGAATCGTGCTCTGATTCATGCTCTAGGCTGGGAGCTAAAGCTTATTGCTTTTTCAAACACGGTCTACACCTCTCAGGTGCCGAGTTACAGGACGGTGAAAACAGTGAGTTTGTGTTAGACGCGAATCGTGCTCTGATTCATGCTCTAGGCTGGGAGCTAAACCTTATTGCTTTTTCAAACACGGTCTACTCCTCTCAGGTGCCGAGTTACAGGACGGTGAAAACAGTGAGTTTGTGTTAGACGCGAATCGTGCTCTGATTCATGCTCTAGGCTGGGAGTGCAAGCGTATTGCTTTTTCAAACACGGTCTACACCTCTCAGGTGCCGAGTTACAGGACGGTGAAAACAGTGAGTTTGTGTTAGACGCGAATCGTGCTCTGATTCATGCTGTAGGCTGGGAGCGCAAGCTTTTTGCTTTTTCAAACACGGTCTACATCTCTCTGGTGCCGAGTTACAGAACGGTGAAAACAGTGAGTTTGTGTTAGACGCGAATCGTGCTCTGATTCATGCTCTAGGCTGGGAGCGCAAGCGTAATGCTTTTTCAAACACGGTCTACACCTCTCAGGTGCCGAGGTACAGGACGGTGAAAACAGTGAGTTTGTGTTAGACGCGAATCGTGCTCTGATTCATGCTCTAGGCTGGGAGCGCAAGCTTATTGCTTTTTCAAACACGGTCTACACCTCTCAGGTGCCGAGTTACAGGACGGTGAAAACAGTGAGTTTGTGTTAGACGCGAATCGTGCTCTGATTCATGCTTTAGGCTGGGAGCGCAAGCTTATTGCTTTTTCAAACACGGTCTACACCTCTCAGGTGCCGAGTTACAGGACGGTGAAAACAGTGAGTTTGTGTTAGACGCGAATCGTGCTCTGATTCATGCTCTAGGCTGGGAGCTAAAGCTTATTGGTTTTTCAAACACGGTCTACACCTCTCAGGTGCCGAGGTACAGGACGGTGAAAACAGTGAGTTTGTGTTAGACGCGAATCGTGCTCTGATTCATGCTCTAGGCTGGGAGCTCAAGCTTATTGCTTTTTCAAACACGGTCTACACCTCTCAGGTGCCGAGTTACAGGACGGTGAAAACAGTGAGTTTGTGTTAGACGCGAATCGTGCTCTGATTCATGCTCTAGGCTGGGAGCTAAAGCTTATTGGTTTTTCAAACACGGTCTACTCCTCTCAGGTGCCGAGTTACAGGACGGTGAAAACAGTGAGTTTGTGTTAGACGCGAATCGTGCTCTGATTCATGCTCTAGGCTGGGAGCGCAAGCTTATTGCTTTTTCAAACACGGTCTACACCTCTCAGGTGCCGAGGTACAGGACGGTGAAAACAGTGAGTTTGTGTTAGACGCGAATCGTGCTCTGATTCATGCTCTAGGCTGGGAGCGCAAGCTTATTGCTTTTTCAAACACGGTCTACACCTCTCAGGTGCCGAGTTACAGGACGGTGAAAACAGTGAGTTTGTGTTAGACGCGAATCGTGCTCTGATTCATGCTCTAGGCTGGGAGCTAAAGCTTATTCCTTCTTCAAACACGGTCTACTCCTCTCAGGTGCCGAGTTACAGGACGGTGAAAACAGTGAGTTTGTGTTAGACGCGAATCGTGCTCTGATTCATGCTCTAGGCTGGGAGCTAAAGCTTATTGCTTTTTCAAACACGGTCTACACCTCTCAGGTGCCGAGTTACAGGACGGTGAAAACAGTGAGTTTGTGTTAGACGCGAATCGTGCTCTGATTCATGCTCTAGGCTGGGAGCTAAACCTTATTGGTTTTTCAAACACGGTCTACTCCTCTCAGGTGCCGAGTTACAGGACGGTGAAAACAGTGAGTTTGTGTTAGACGCGAATCGTGCTCTGATTCATGCTCTAGGCTGGGAGCGCAAGCGTATTGCTTTTTCAAACACGGTCTACACCTCTCAGGTGCCGAGTTACAGGACGGTGAAAACAGTGAGTTTGTGTTAGACGCGAATCGTGCTCTGATTCATGCTGTAGGCTGGGAGCGCAAGCTTTTTGCTTTTTCAAACACGGTCTACATCTCTCTGGTGCCGAGTTACAGAACGGTGAAAACAGTGAGTTTGTGTTAGACGCGAATCGTGCTCTGATTCATGCTCTAGGCTGGGAGCGCAAGCGTAATGCTTTTTCAAACACGGTCTACACCTCTCAGGTGCCGAGGTACAGGACGGTGAAAACAGTGAGTTTGTGTTAGACGCGAATCGTGCTCTGATTCATGCTCTAGGCTGGGAGCGCAAGCTTATTGCTTTTTCAAACACGGTCTACACCTCTCAGGTGCCGAGTTACAGGACGGTGAAAACAGTGAGTTTGTGTTAGACGCGAATCGTGCTCTGATTCATGCTTTAGGCTGGGAGCGCAAGCTTATTGCTTTTTCAAACACGGTCTACACCTCTCAGGTGCCGAGTTACAGGACGGTGAAAACAGTGAGTTTGTGTTAGACGCGAATCGTGCTCTGATTCATGCTCTAGGCTGGGAGCTAAAGCTTATTGGTTTTTCAAACACGGTCTACACCTCTCAGGTGCCGAGGTACAGGACGGTGAAAACAGTGAGTTTGTGTTAGACGCGAATCGTGCTCTGATTCATGCTCTAGGCTGGGAGCTCAAGCTTATTGCTTTTTCAAACACGGTCTACACCTCTCAGGTGCCGAGTTACAGGACGGTGAAAACAGTGAGTTTGTGTTAGACGCGAATCGTGCTCTGATTCATGCTCTAGGCTGGGAGCTAAAGCTTATTGGTTTTTCAAACACGGTCTACTCCTCTCAGGTGCCGAGTTACAGGACGGTGAAAACAGTGAGTTTGTGTTAGACGCGAATCGTGCTCTGATTCATGCTCTAGGCTGGGAGCGCAAGCTTATTGCTTTTTCAAACACGGTCTACACCTCTCAGGTGCCGAGGTACAGGACGGTGAAAACAGTGAGTTTGTGTTAGACGCGAATCGTGCTCTGATTCATGCTCTAGGCTGGGAGCGCAAGCTTATTGCTTTTTCAAACACGGTCTACACCTCTCAGGTGCCGAGTTACAGGACGGTGAAAACAGTGAGTTTGTGTTAGACGCGAATCGTGCTCTGATTCATGCTCTAGGCTGGGAGCTAAAGCTTATTCCTTCTTCAAACACGGTCTACTCCTCTCAGGTGCCGAGTTACAGGACGGTGAAAACAGTGAGTTTGTGTTAGACGCGAATCGTGCTCTGATTCATGCTCTAGGCTGGGAGCGCAAGCTTTTTGCTTTTTCAAACACGGTCTACATCTCTCTGGTGCCGAGTTACAGAACGGTGAAAACAGTGAATTTGTGTTAGACGCGAATCGTGCTCTGATTCATGCTCTAGGCTGGGAGCGCAAGCGTAATGCTTTTTCAAACACGGTCTACACCTCTCAGGTGCCGAGGTACAGGACGGTGAAAACAGTGAGTTTGTGTTAGACGCGAATCGTGCTCTGATTCATGCTCTAGGCTGGGAGCGCAAGCTTATTGCTTTCTCAAACACGGTCTACACCTCTCAGGTGCCGAGTTACAGGACGGTGAAAACAGTGAGTTTGTGTTAGACGCGAATCGTGCTCTGATTCATGCTCTAGGCTGGGAGCGCAAGCTTATTGCTTCTTCAAACACGGTCTACTCCTCTCAGGTGCCGAGGTACAGGACGGTGAAAACAGTGAGTTTGTGTTAGACGCGAATCGTGCTCTGATTCATGCTCTAGGCTGGGAGCGCAAGCTTATTCCTTCTTCAAACACGGTCTACTCCTCTCAGGTGCCGAGGTACAGGACGGTGAAAACAGTGAGTTTGTGTTAGACGCGAATCGTGCTCTGATTCATGCTCTAGGCTGGGAGCTAAAGCTTATTAGTTTTTCAAACACGGTCTACTCCTCTCAGGTGCCGAGTTACAGGACGGTGAAAACAGTGAGTTTGTGTTAGACGCGAATCGTGCTCTGATTCATGCTCTAGGCTGGGAGCTAAAGCTTATTGCTTTTTCAAACACGGTCTACACCTCTCAGGTGCCGAGTTACAGGACGGTGAAAACAGTGAGTTTGTGTTAGACGCGAATCGTGCTCTGATTCATGCTCTAGGCTGGGAGCTAAAGCTTATTGGTTGTTCAAACACGGTCTACTCCTCTCAGGTGCCGAGTTACAGGACGGTGAAAACAGTGAGTTTGTGTTAGACGCGAATCGTGCTCTGATTCATGCTCTAGGCTGGGAGCGCAAGCTTATTGCTTTTTCAAACACGGTCTACACCTCTCAGGTGCCGAGGTACAGGACGGTGAAAACAGTGAGTTTGTGTTAGACGCGAATCGTGCTCTGATTCATGCTCTAGGCTGGGAGCGCAAGCTTATTGCTTTTTCAAACACGGTCTACACCTCTCAGGTGCCGAGTTACAGGACGGTGAAAACAGTGAGTTTGTGTTAGACGCGAATCGTGCTCTAATTCATGCTCTAGGCTGGGAGCTAAAGCTTATTGCTTCTTCAAACACGGTCTACTCCTCTCAGGTGCCGAGTTACAGGACGGTGAAAACAGTGAGTTTGTGTTAGACGCGAATCGTGCTCTGATTCATGCTCTAGGCTGGGAGCGCAAGCTTTTTGCTTTTTCAAACACGGTCTACATCTCTCTGGTGCCGAGTTACAGAACGGTGAAAACAGTGAGTTTGTGTTAGACGCGAATCGTGCTCTGATTCATGCTCTAGGCTGGGAGCGCAAGCGTAATGCTTTTTCAAACACGGTCTACACCTCTCAGGTGCCGAGTTACAGGACGGTGAAAACAGTGAGTTTGTGTTAGACGCGAATCGTGCTCTGATTCATGCTCTAGGCTGGGAGCGCAAGCTTATTGCTTTTTCAAACACGGTCTACACCTCTCAGGTGCCGAGTTACAGGACGGTGAAAACAGTGAGTTTGTGTTAGACGCGAATCGTGCTCTGATTCATGCTCTAGGCTGGGAGCTAAACCTTATTGGTTTTTCAAACACGGTCTACTCCTCTCAGGTGCCGAGTTACAGGACGGTGAAAACAGTGAGTTTGTGTTAGACGCGAATCGTGCTCTGATTCATGCTCTAGGCTGGGAGCGCAAGCGTATTGCTTTTTCAAACACGGTCTACACCTCTCAGGTGCCGAGGTACAGGACGGTGAAAACAGTGAGTTTGTGTTAGACGCGAATCGTGCTGGTATTGATGCTCTAGGCTGGGAGCGCAAGCTTATTGCTGTTTCAAACACGGTCTACACCTCTCAGGTGCCGAGTTACAGGACGGTGAAAACAGTGAGTTTGTGTTAGACGCGAATCGTGCTCTGATTCATGCTCTAGGCTGGGAGCGCAAGCTTATTGCTTTTTCAAACACGGTCTACACCTCTCAGGTGCCGAGTTACAGGACGGTGAAAACAGTGAGTTTATGTTAGACGCGAATCGTGCTTGGATTCATGCTCTAGGCTGGGAGCGCAAGCGTAATGCTGTTTCAAACACGGTCTACACCTCTCAGGTGCCGAGTTACAGGACGGTGAAAACAGTGAGTTTGTGTTAGACGCGAATCGTGCTCTGATTCATGCTCTAGGCTGGGAGCGCAAGCTTATTGCTTTTTCAAACACGGTCTACACCTCTCAGGTGCCGAGTTACAGGACGGTGAAAACAGTGAGTTTATGTTAGACGCGAATCGTGCTTGGATTCATGCTCTAGGCTGGGAGCGCAAGCGTAATGCTTTTTCAAACACGGTCTACACCTCTCAGGTGCCGAGGTACAGGACGGTGAAAACAGTGAGTTTGTGTTAGACGCGAATCGTGCTCTGATTCATGCTCTAGGCTGGGAGCTAAAGCTTATTCCTTCTTCAAACACGGTCTACTCCTCTCAGGTGCCGAGTTACAGGACGGTGAAAACAGTGAGTTTGTGTTAGACGCGAATCGTGCTCTGATTCATGCTCTAGGCTGGGAGCGCAAGCTTTTTGCTTTTTCAAACACGGTCTACATCTCTCTGGTGCCGAGTTACAGAACGGTGAAAACAGTGAGTTTGTGTTAGACGCGAATCGTGCTCTGATTCATGCTCTAGGCTGGGAGCGCAAGCGTAATGCTTTTTCAAACACGGTCTACACCTCTCAGGTGCCGAGGTACAGGACGGTGAAAACAGTGAGTTTGTGTTAGACGCGAATCGTGCTCTGATTCATGCTCTAGGCTGGGAGCGCAAGCTTATTGCTTTTTCAAACACGGTCTACACCTCTCAGGTGCCGAGTTACAGGACGGTGAAAACAGTGAGTTTATGTTAGACGCGAATCGTGCTTGGATTCATGCTCTAGGCTGGGAGCGCAAGCGTAATGCTTTTTCAAACACGGTCTACACCTCTCAGGTGCCGAGGTACAGGACGGTGAAAACAGTGAGTTTGTGTTAGACGCGAATCGTGCTCTGATTCATGCTCTAGGCTGGGAGCTAAAGCTTATTGCTTTTTCAAACACGGTCTACACCTCTCAGGTGCCGAGTTACAGGACGGTGAAAACAGTGAGTTTGTGTTAGACGCGAATCGTGCTCTGATTCATGCTCTAGGCTGGGAGCTAAAGCTTATTGGTTTTTCAAACACGGTCTACTCCTCTCAGGTGCCGAGTTACAGGACGGTGAAAACAGTGAGTTTGTGTTAGACGCGAATCGTGCTCTGATTCATGCTCTAGGCTGGGAGCGCAAGCTTATTGCTTTTTCAAACACGGTCTACACCTCTCAGGTGCCGAGGTACAGGACGGTGAAAACAGTGAGTTTGTGTTAGACGCGAATCGTGCTCTGATTCATGCTCTAGGCTGGGAGCTAAAGCTTATTGGTTGTTCAAACACGGTCTACTCCTCTCAGGTGCCGAGTTACAGGACGGTGAAAACAGTGAGTTTGTGTTAGACGCGAATCGTGCTCTGATTCATGCTCTAGGCTGGGAGCGCAAGCTTATTGCTTTTTCAAACACGGTCTACACCTCTCAGGTGCCGAGGTACAGGACGGTGAAAACAGTGAGTTTGTGTTAGACGCGAATCGTGCTCTGATTCATGCTCTAGGCTGGGAGCGCAAGCTTATTGCTTTTTCAAACACGGTCTACACCTCTCAGGTGCCGAGTTACAGGACGGTGAAAACAGTGAGTTTGTGTTAGACGCGAATCGTGCTCTAATTCATGCTCTAGGCTGGGAGCTAAAGCTTATTGCTTCTTCAAACACGGTCTACTCCTCTCAGGTGCCGAGTTACAGGACGGTGAAAACAGTGAGTTTGTGTTAGACGCGAATCGTGCTCTGATTCATGCTCTAGGCTGGGAGCGCAAGCTTTTTGCTTTTTCAAACACGGTCTACATCTCTCTGGTGCCGAGTTACAGAACGGTGAAAACAGTGAGTTTGTGTTAGACGCGAATCGTGCTCTGATTCATGCTCTAGGCTGGGAGCGCAAGCGTAATGCTTTTTCAAACACGGTCTACACCTCTCAGGTGCCGAGTTACAGGACGGTGAAAACAGTGAGTTTGTGTTAGACGCGAATCGTGCTCTGATTCATGCTCTAGGCTGGGAGCTAAAGCTTATTGCTTTTTCAAACACGGTCTACACCTCTCAGGTGCCGAGTTACAGGACGGTGAAAACAGTGAGTTTGTGTTAGACGCGAATCGTGCTCTGATTCATGCTCTAGGCTGGGAGCTAAACCTTATTGGTTTTTCAAACACGGTCTACTCCTCTCAGGTGCCGAGTTACAGGACGGTGAAAACAGTGAGTTTGTGTTAGACGCGAATCGTGCTCTGATTCATGCTCTAGGCTGGGAGCGCAAGCGTATTGCTTTTTCAAACACGGTCTACACCTCTCAGGTGCCGAGTTACAGGACGGTGAAAACAGTGAGTTTGTGTTAGACGCGAATCGTGCTCTGATTCATGCTGTAGGCTGGGAGCGCAAGCTTTTTGCTTTTTCAAACACGGTCTACATCTCTCTGGTGCCGAGTTACAGAACGGTGAAAACAGTGAGTTTGTGTTAGACGCGAATCGTGCTCTGATTCATGCTCTAGGCTGGGAGCGCAAGCGTAATGCTTTTTCAAACACGGTCTACACCTCTCAGGTGCCGAGGTACAGGACGGTGAAAACAGTGAGTTTGTGTTAGACGCGAATCGTGCTCTGATTCATGCTCTAGGCTGGGAGCGCAAGCTTATTGCTTTTTCAAACACGGTCTACACCTCTCAGGTGCCGAGTTACAGGACGGTGAAAACAGTGAGTTTGTGTTAGACGCGAATCGTGCTCTGATTCATGCTTTAGGCTGGGAGCGCAAGCTTATTGCTTTTTCAAACACGGTCTACACCTCTCAGGTGCCGAGTTACAGGACGGTGAAAACAGTGAGTTTGTGTTAGACGCGAATCGTGCTCTGATTCATGCTCTAGGCTGGGAGCTAAAGCTTATTGGTTTTTCAAACACGGTCTACACCTCTCAGGTGCCGAGGTACAGGACGGTGAAAACAGTGAGTTTGTGTTAGACGCGAATCGTGCTCTGATTCATGCTCTAGGCTGGGAGCTCAAGCTTATTGCTTTTTCAAACACGGTCTACACCTCTCAGGTGCCGAGTTACAGGACGGTGAAAACAGTGAGTTTGTGTTAGACGCGAATCGTGCTCTGATTCATGCTCTAGGCTGGGAGCTAAAGCTTATTGGTTTTTCAAACACGGTCTACTCCTCTCAGGTGCCGAGTTACAGGACGGTGAAAACAGTGAGTTTGTGTTAGACGCGAATCGTGCTCTGATTCATGCTCTAGGCTGGGAGCGCAAGCTTATTGCTTTTTCAAACACGGTCTACACCTCTCAGGTGCCGAGGTACAGGACGGTGAAAACAGTGAGTTTGTGTTAGACGCGAATCGTGCTCTGATTCATGCTCTAGGCTGGGAGCGCAAGCTTATTGCTTTTTCAAACACGGTCTACACCTCTCAGGTGCCGAGTTACAGGACGGTGAAAACAGTGAGTTTGTGTTAGACGCGAATCGTGCTCTGATTCATGCTCTAGGCTGGGAGCTAAAGCTTATTCCTTCTTCAAACACGGTCTACTCCTCTCAGGTGCCGAGTTACAGGACGGTGAAAACAGTGAGTTTGTGTTAGACGCGAATCGTGCTCTGATTCATGCTCTAGGCTGGGAGCTAAAGCTTATTGCTTTTTCAAACACGGTCTACACCTCTCAGGTGCCGAGTTACAGGACGGTGAAAACAGTGAGTTTGTGTTAGACGCGAATCGTGCTCTGATTCATGCTCTAGGCTGGGAGCTAAACCTTATTGGTTTTTCAAACACGGTCTACTCCTCTCAGGTGCCGAGTTACAGGACGGTGAAAACAGTGAGTTTGTGTTAGACGCGAATCGTGCTCTGATTCATGCTCTAGGCTGGGAGCGCAAGCGTATTGCTTTTTCAAACACGGTCTACACCTCTCAGGTGCCGAGTTACAGGACGGTGAAAACAGTGAGTTTGTGTTAGACGCGAATCGTGCTCTGATTCATGCTGTAGGCTGGGAGCGCAAGCTTTTTGCTTTTTCAAACACGGTCTACATCTCTCTGGTGCCGAGTTACAGAACGGTGAAAACAGTGAGTTTGTGTTAGACGCGAATCGTGCTCTGATTCATGCTCTAGGCTGGGAGCGCAAGCGTAATGCTTTTTCAAACACGGTCTACACCTCTCAGGTGCCGAGGTACAGGACGGTGAAAACAGTGAGTTTGTGTTAGACGCGAATCGTGCTCTGATTCATGCTCTAGGCTGGGAGCGCAAGCTTATTGCTTTTTCAAACACGGTCTACACCTCTCAGGTGCCGAGTTACAGGACGGTGAAAACAGTGAGTTTGTGTTAGACGCGAATCGTGCTCTGATTCATGCTTTAGGCTGGGAGCGCAAGCTTATTGCTTTTTCAAACACGGTCTACACCTCTCAGGTGCCGAGTTACAGGACGGTGAAAACAGTGAGTTTGTGTTAGACGCGAATCGTGCTCTGATTCATGCTCTAGGCTGGGAGCTAAAGCTTATTGGTTTTTCAAACACGGTCTACACCTCTCAGGTGCCGAGGTACAGGACGGTGAAAACAGTGAGTTTGTGTTAGACGCGAATCGTGCTCTGATTCATGCTCTAGGCTGGGAGCTCAAGCTTATTGCTTTTTCAAACACGGTCTACACCTCTCAGGTGCCGAGTTACAGGACGGTGAAAACAGTGAGTTTGTGTTAGACGCGAATCGTGCTCTGATTCATGCTCTAGGCTGGGAGCTAAAGCTTATTGGTTTTTCAAACACGGTCTACTCCTCTCAGGTGCCGAGTTACAGGACGGTGAAAACAGTGAGTTTGTGTTAGACGCGAATCGTGCTCTGATTCATGCTCTAGGCTGGGAGCGCAAGCTTATTGCTTTTTCAAACACGGTCTACACCTCTCAGGTGCCGAGGTACAGGACGGTGAAAACAGTGAGTTTGTGTTAGACGCGAATCGTGCTCTGATTCATGCTCTAGGCTGGGAGCGCAAGCTTATTGCTTTTTCAAACACGGTCTACACCTCTCAGGTGCCGAGTTACAGGACGGTGAAAACAGTGAGTTTGTGTTAGACGCGAATCGTGCTCTGATTCATGCTCTAGGCTGGGAGCTAAAGCTTATTCCTTCTTCAAACACGGTCTACTCCTCTCAGGTGCCGAGTTACAGGACGGTGAAAACAGTGAGTTTGTGTTAGACGCGAATCGTGCTATGATTCATGCTCTAGGCTGGGAGCGCAAGCTTTTTGCTTTTTCAAACACGGTCTACATCTCTCTGGTGCCGAGTTACAGAACGGTGAAAACAGTGAATTTGTGTTAGACGCGAATCGTGCTCTGATTCATGCTCTAGGCTGGGAGCGCAAGCGTAATGCTTTTTCAAACACGGTCTACACCTCTCAGGTGCCGAGGTACAGGACGGTGAAAACAGTGAGTTTGTGTTAGACGCGAATCGTGCTCTGATTCATGCTCTAGGCTGGGAGCGCAAGCTTATTGCTTTCTCAAACACGGTCTACACCTCTCAGGTGCCGAGTTACAGGACGGTGAAAACAGTGAGTTTGTGTTAGACGCGAATCGTGCTATGATTCATGCTCTAGGCTGGGAGCGCAAGCTTATTGCTTCTTCAAACACGGTCTACTCCTCTCAGGTGCCGAGGTACAGGACGGTGAAAACAGTGAGTTTGTGTTAGACGCGAATCGTGCTCTGATTCATGCTCTAGGCTGGGAGCGCAAGCTTATTCCTTCTTCAAACACGGTCTACTCCTCTCAGGTGCCGAGGTACAGGACGGTGAAAACAGTGAGTTTGTGTTAGACGCGAATCGTGCTCTGATTCATGCTCTAGGCTGGGAGCTAACGCTTATTAGGTTTTCAAACACGGTCTACTCCTCTCAGGTGCCGAGTTACAGGACGGTGAAAACAGTGAGTTTGTGTTAGACGCGAATCGTGCTCTGATTCATGCTCTAGGCTGGGAGCGCAAGCTTATTGCTTTTTCAAACACGGTCTACACCTCTCAGGTGCCGAGTTACAGGACGGTGAAAACAGTGAGTTTGTGTTAGACGCGAATCGTGCTCTAATTCATGCTCTAGGCTGGGAGCTAAAGCTTATTGCTTCTTCAAACACGGTCTACTCCTCTCAGGTGCCGAGTTACAGGACGGTGAAAACAGTGAGTTTGTGTTAGACGCGAATCGTGCTCTGATTCATGCTCTAGGCTGGGAGCGCAAGCTTTTTGCTTTTTCAAACACGGTCTACATCTCTCTGGTGCCGAGTTACAGAACGGTGAAAACAGTGAGTTTGTGTTAGACGCGAATCGTGCTCTGATTCATGCTCTAGGCTGGGAGCGCAAGCGTAATGCTTTTTCAAACACGGTCTACACCTCTCAGGTGCCGAGTTACAGGACGGTGAAAACAGTGAGTTTGTGTTAGACGCGAATCGTGCTCTGATTCATGCTCTAGGCTGGGAGCTAAAGCTTATTGCTTTTTCAAACACGGTCTACACCTCTCAGGTGCCGAGTTACAGGACGGTGAAAACAGTGAGTTTGTGTTAGACGCGAATCGTGCTCTGATTCATGCTCTAGGCTGGGAGCTAAACCTTATTGGTTTTTCAAACACGGTCTACTCCTCTCAGGTGCCGAGTTACAGGACGGTGAAAACAGTGAGTTTGTGTTAGACGCGAATCGTGCTCTGATTCATGCTCTAGGCTGGGAGCGCAAGCGTATTGCTTTTTCAAACACGGTCTACACCTCTCAGGTGCCGAGTTACAGGACGGTGAAAACAGTGAGTTTGTGTTAGACGCGAATCGTGCTCTGATTCATGCTCTAGGCTGGGAGCGCAAGCTTATTGCTTTTTCAAACACGGTCTACACCTCTCAGGTGCCGAGGTACAGGACGGTGAAAACAGTGAGTTTGTGTTAGACGCGAATCGTGCTCTGATTCATGCTCTAGGCTGGGAGCGCAAGCTTATTGCTTTTTCAAACACGGTCTACACCTCTCAGGTGCCGAGTTACAGGACGGTGAAAACAGTGAGTTTGTGTTAGACGCGAATCGTGCTCTGATTCATGCTCTAGGCTGGGAGCTAAAGCTTATTCCTTCTTCAAACACGGTCTACTCCTCTCAGGTGCCGAGTTACAGGACGGTGAAAACAGTGAGTTTGTGTTAGACGCGAATCGTGCTCTGATTCATGCTCTAGGCTGGGAGCTAAAGCTTATTGGTTTTTCAAACACGGTCTACTCCTCTCAGGTGCCGAGTTACAGGACGGTGAAAACAGTGAGTTTGTGTTAGACGCGAATCGTGCTCTGATTCATGCTCTAGGCTGGGAGCGCAAGCTTATTGCTTTTTCAAACACGGTCTACACCTCTCAGGTGCCGAGGTACAGGACGGTGAAAACAGTGAGTTTGTGTTAGACGCGAATCGTGCTCTGATTCATGCTCTAGGCTGGGAGCGCAAGCTTATTGCTTTTTCAAACACGGTCTACACCTCTCAGGTGCCGAGTTACAGGACGGTGAAAACAGTGAGTTTGTGTTAGACGCGAATCGTGCTCTGATTCATGCTCTAGGCTGGGAGCTAAAGCTTATTCCTTCTTCAAACACGGTCTACTCCTCTCAGGTGCCGAGTTACAGGACGGTGAAAACAGTGAGTTTGTGTTAGACGCGAATCGTGCTCTGATTCATGCTCTAGGCTGGGAGCGCAAGCTTTTTGCTTTTTCAAACACGGTCTACATCTCTCTGGTGCCGAGTTACAGAACGGTGAAAACTGTGAATTTGTGTTAGACGCGAATCGTGCTCTGATTCATGCTCTAGGCTGGGAGCGCAAGCGTAATGCTTTTTCAAACACGGTCTACACCTCTCAGGTGCCGAGGTACAGGACGGTGAAAACAGTGAGTTTGTGTTAGACGCGAATCGTGCTCTGATTCATGCTCTAGGCTGGGAGCGCAAGCTTATTGCTTTCTCAAACACGGTCTACTCCTCTCAGGTGCCGAGTTACAGGACGGTGAAAACAGTGAGTTTGTGTTAGACGCGAATCGTGCTCTGATTCATGCTCTAGGCTGGGAGCGCAAGCTTTTTGCTTTTTCAAACACGGTCTACATCTCTCTGGTGCCGAGTTACAGAACGGTGAAAACTGTGAATTTGTGTTAGACGCGAATCGTGCTCTGATTCATGCTCTAGGCTGGGAGCGCAAGCGTAATGCTTTTTCAAACACGGTCTACACCTCTCAGGTGCCGAGGTACAGGACGGTGAAAACAGTGAGTTTGTGTTAGACGCGAATCGTGCTCTGATTCATGCTCTAGGCTGGGAGCGCAAGCTTATTGCTTTCTCAAACACGGTCTACACCTCTCAGGTGCCGAGTTACAGGACGGTGAAAACAGTGAGTTTGTGTTAGACGCGAATCGTGCTATGATTCATGCTCTAGGCTGGGAGCGCAAGCTTATTGCTTCTTCAAACACGGTCTACACCTCTCAGGTGCCGAGTTACAGGACGGTGAAAACAGTGAGTTTGTGTTAGACGCGAATCGTGCTCTGATTCATGCTCTAGGCTGGGAGCGCAAGCTTATTGCTTTTTCAAACACGGTCTACACCTCTCAGGTGCCGAGGTACAGGACGGTGAAAACAGTGAGTTTGTGTTAGACGCGAATCGTGCTCTGATTCATGCTCTAGGCTGGGAGCGCAAGCTTATTGCTTTTTCAAACACGGTCTACACCTCTCAGGTGCCGAGTTACAGGACGGTGAAAACAGTGAGTTTGTGTTAGACGCGAATCGTGCTCTGATTCATGCTCTAGGCTGGGAGCTAAAGCTTATTCCTTCTTCAAACACGGTCTACTCCTCTCAGGTGCCGAGTTACAGGACGGTGAAAACAGTGAGTTTGTGTTAGACGCGAATCGTGCTCTGATTCATGCTCTAGGCTGGGAGCTAAAGCTTATTGGTTTTTCAAACACGGTCTACTCCTCTCAGGTGCCGAGTTACAGGACGGTGAAAACAGTGAGTTTGTGTTAGACGCGAATCGTGCTCTGATTCATGCTCTAGGCTGGGAGCGCAAGCTTATTGCTTTTTCAAACACGGTCTACACCTCTCAGGTGCCGAGGTACAGGACGGTGAAAACAGTGAGTTTGTGTTAGACGCGAATCGTGCTCTGATTCATGCTCTAGGCTGGGAGCGCAAGCTTATTGCTTTTTCAAACACGGTCTACACCTCTCAGGTGCCGAGTTACAGGACGGTGAAAACAGTGAGTTTGTGTTAGACGCGAATCGTGCTCTGATTCATGCTCTAGGCTGGGAGCTAAAGCTTATTCCTTCTTCAAACACGGTCTACTCCTCTCAGGTGCCGAGTTACAGGACGGTGAAAACAGTGAGTTTGTGTTAGACGCGAATCGTGCTCTGATTCATGCTCTAGGCTGGGAGCGCAAGCTTTTTGCTTTTTCAAACACGGTCTACATCTCTCTGGTGCCGAGTTACAGAACGGTGAAAACTGTGAATTTGTGTTAGACGCGAATCGTGCTCTGATTCATGCTCTAGGCTGGGAGCGCAAGCGTAATGCTTTTTCAAACACGGTCTACACCTCTCAGGTGCCGAGGTACAGGACGGTGAAAACAGTGAGTTTGTGTTAGACGCGAATCGTGCTCTGATTCATGCTCTAGGCTGGGAGCGCAAGCTTATTGCTTTCTCAAACACGGTCTACACCTCTCAGGTGCCGAGTTACAGGACGGTGAAAACAGTGAGTTTGTGTTAGACGCGAATCGTGCTATGATTCATGCTCTAGGCTGGGAGCGCAAGCTTATTGCTTCTTCAAACACGGTCTACTCCTCTCAGGTGCCGAGGTACAGGACGGTGAAAACAGTGAGTTTGTGTTAGACGCGAATCGTGCTCTGATTCATGCTCTAGGCTGGGAGCGCAAGCTTATTCCTTCTTCAAACACGGTCTACTCCTCTCAGGTGCCGAGGTACAGGACGGTGAAAACAGTGAGTTTGTGTTAGACGCGAATCGTGCTCTGATTCATGCTCTAGGCTGGGAGCTAAAGCTTATTAGTTTTTCAAACACGGTCTACTCCTCTCAGGTGCCGAGTTACAGGACGGTGAAAACAGTGAGTTTGTGTTAGACGCGAATCGTGCTCTGATTCATGCTCTAGGCTGGGAGCTAAAGCTTATTGCTTTTTCAAACACGGTCTACACCTCTCAGGTGCCGAGTTACAGGACGGTGAAAACAGTGAGTTTGTGTTAGACGCGAATCGTGCTCTGATTCATGCTCTAGGCTGGGAGCTAAAGCTTATTGGTTGTTCAAACACGGTCTACTCCTCTCAGGTGCCGAGTTACAGGACGGTGAAAACAGTGAGTTTGTGTTAGACGCGAATCGTGCTCTGATTCATGCTCTAGGCTGGGAGCGCAAGCTTATTGCTTTTTCAAACACGGTCTACACCTCTCAGGTGCCGAGGTACAGGACGGTGAAAACAGTGAGTTTGTGTTAGACGCGAATCGTGCTCTGATTCATGCTCTAGGCTGGGAGCGCAAGCTTATTGCTTTTTCAAACACGGTCTACACCTCTCAGGTGCCGAGTTACAGGACGGTGAAAACAGTGAGTTTGTGTTAGACGCGAATCGTGCTCTAATTCATGCTCTAGGCTGGGAGCTAAAGCTTATTGCTTCTTCAAACACGGTCTACTCCTCTCAGGTGCCGAGTTACAGGACGGTGAAAACAGTGAGTTTGTGTTAGACGCGAATCGTGCTCTGATTCATGCTCTAGGCTGGGAGCGCAAGCTTTTTGCTTTTTCAAACACGGTCTACATCTCTCTGGTGCCGAGTTACAGAACGGTGAAAACAGTGAGTTTGTGTTAGACGCGAATCGTGCTCTGATTCATGCTCTAGGCTGGGAGCGCAAGCGTAATGCTTTTTCAAACACGGTCTACACCTCTCAGGTGCCGAGGTACAGGACGGTGAAAACAGTGAGTTTGTGTTAGACGCGAATCGTGCTCTGATTCATGCTCTAGGCTGGGAGCTAAAGCTTATTGCTTTTTCAAACACGGTCTACACCTCTCAGGTGCCGAGTTACAGGACGGTGAAAACAGTGAGTTTGTGTTAGACGCGAATCGTGCTCTGATTCATGCTCTAGGCTGGGAGCTAAACCTTATTGGTTTTTCAAACACGGTCTACTCCTCTCAGGTGCCGAGTTACAGGACGGTGAAAACAGTGAGTTTGTGTTAGACGCGAATCGTGCTCTGATTCATGCTCTAGGCTGGGAGCGCAAGCGTATTGCTTTTTCAAACACGGTCTACACCTCTCAGGTGCCGAGTTACAGGACGGTGAAAACAGTGAGTTTGTGTTAGACGCGAATCGTGCTCTGATTCATGCTGTAGGCTGGGAGCGCAAGCTTTTTGCTTTTTCAAACACGGTCTACATCTCTCTGGTGCCGAGTTACAGAACGGTGAAAACAGTGAGTTTGTGTTAGACGCGAATCGTGCTCTGATTCATGCTCTAGGCTGGGAGCGCAAGCGTAATGCTTTTTCAAACACGGTCTACACCTCTCAGGTGCCGAGGTACAGGACGGTGAAAACAGTGAGTTTGTGTTAGACGCGAATCGTGCTCTGATTCATGCTCTAGGCTGGGAGCGCAAGCTTATTGCTTTTTCAAACACGGTCTACACCTCTCAGGTGCCGAGTTACAGGACGGTGAAAACAGTGAGTTTGTGTTAGACGCGAATCGTGCTCTGATTCATGCTTTAGGCTGGGAGCGCAAGCTTATTGCTTTTTCAAACACGGTCTACACCTCTCAGGTGCCGAGTTACAGGACGGTGAAAACAGTGAGTTTGTGTTAGACGCGAATCGTGCTCTGATTCATGCTCTAGGCTGGGAGCGCAAGCGTAATGCTTTTTCAAACACGGTCTACACCTCTCAGGTGCCGAGGTACAGGACGGTGAAAACAGTGAGTTTGTGTTAGACGCGAATCGTGCTCTGATTCATGCTCTAGGCTGGGAGCTCAAGCTTATTGCTTTTTCAAACACGGTCTACACCTCTCAGGTGCCGAGTTACAGGACGGTGAAAACAGTGAGTTTGTGTTAGACGCGAATCGTGCTCTGATTCATGCTCTAGGCTGGGAGCTAAAGCTTATTGGTTTTTCAAACACGGTCTACTCCTCTCAGGTGCCGAGTTACAGGACGGTGAAAACAGTGAGTTTGTGTTAGACGCGAATCGTGCTCTGATTCATGCTCTAGGCTGGGAGCGCAAGCTTATTGCTTTTTCAAACACGGTCTACACCTCTCAGGTGCCGAGGTACAGGACGGTGAAAACAGTGAGTTTGTGTTAGACGCGAATCGTGCTCTGATTCATGCTCTAGGCTGGGAGCGCAAGCTTATTGCTTTTTCAAACACGGTCTACACCTCTCAGGTGCCGAGTTACAGGACGGTGAAAACAGTGAGTTTGTGTTAGACGCGAATCGTGCTCTGATTCATGCTCTAGGCTGGGAGCTAAAGCTTATTCCTTCTTCAAACACGGTCTACTCCTCTCAGGTGCCGAGTTACAGGACGGTGAAAACAGTGAGTTTGTGTTAGACGCGAATCGTGCTCTGATTCATGCTCTAGGCTGGGAGCGCAAGCTTTTTGCTTTTTCAAACACGGTCTACATCTCTCTGGTGCCGAGTTACAGAACGGTGAAAACAGTGAGTTTGTGTTAGACGCGAATCGTGCTCTGATTCATGCTCTAGGCTGGGAGCGCAAGCGTAATGCTTTTTCAAACACGGTCTACACCTCTCAGGTGCCGAGGTACAGGACGGTGAAAACAGTGAGTTTGTGTTAGACGCGAATCGTGCTCTGATTCATGCTCTAGGCTGGGAGCTAAAGCTTATTGCTTTTTCAAACACGGTCTACACCTCTCAGGTGCCGAGTTACAGGACGGTGAAAACAGTGAGTTTGTGTTAGACGCGAATCGTGCTCTGATTCATGCTCTAGGCTGGGAGCTAAACCTTATTGGTTTTTCAAACACGGTCTACTCCTCTCAGGTGCCGAGTTACAGGACGGTGAAAACAGTGAGTTTGTGTTAGACGCGAATCGTGCTCTGATTCATGCTCTAGGCTGGGAGCGCAAGCGTATTGCTTTTTCAAACACGGTCTACACCTCTCAGGTGCCGAGTTACAGGACGGTGAAAACAGTGAGTTTGTGTTAGACGCGAATCGTGCTCTGATTCATGCTCTAGGCTGGGAGCGCAAGCTTATTGCTTTTTCAAACACGGTCTACACCTCTCAGGTGCCGAGGTACAGGACGGTGAAAACAGTGAGTTTGTGTTAGACGCGAATCGTGCTCTGATTCATGCTCTAGGCTGGGAGCGCAAGCTTATTGCTTTTTCAAACACGGTCTACACCTCTCAGGTGCCGAGTTACAGGACGGTGAAAACAGTGAGTTTGTGTTAGACGCGAATCGTGCTCTGATTCATGCTCTAGGCTGGGAGCTAAAGCTTATTCCTTCTTCAAACACGGTCTACTCCTCTCAGGTGCCGAGTTACAGGACGGTGAAAACAGTGAGTTTGTGTTAGACGCGAATCGTGCTCTGATTCATGCTCTAGGCTGGGAGCGCAAGCTTTTTGCTTTTTCAAACACGGTCTACATCTCTCTGGTGCCGAGTTACAGAACGGTGAAAACAGTGAGTTTGTGTTAGACGCGAATCGTGCTCTGATTCATGCTCTAGGCTGGGAGCGCAAGCGTAATGCTTTTTCAAACACGGTCTACACCTCTCAGGTGCCGAGGTACAGGACGGTGAAAACAGTGAGTTTGTGTTAGACGCGAATCGTGCTCTGATTCATGCTCTAGGCTGGGAGCGCAAGCTTATTGCTTTCTCAAACACGGTCTACACCTCTCAGGTGCCGAGTTACAGGACGGTGAAAACAGTGAGTTTGTGTTAGACGCGAATCGTGCTATGATTCATGCTCTAGGCTGGGAGCGCAAGCTTATTGCTTCTTCAAACACGGTCTACCCCTCTCAGGTGCCGAGGTACAGGACGGTGAAAACAGTGAGTTTGTGTTAGACGCGAATCGTGCTCTGATTCATGCTCTAGGCTGGGAGCGCAAGCTTATTCCTTCTTCAAACACGGTCTACTCCTCTCAGGTGCCGAGGTACAGGACGGTGAAAACAGTGAGTTTGTGTTAGACGCGAATCGTGCTCTGATTCATGCTCTAGGCTGGGAGCTAAAGCTTATTGGTTTTTCAAACACGGTCTACTCCTCTCAGGTGCCGAGTTACAGGACGGTGAAAACAGTGAGTTTGTGTTAGACGCGAATCGTGCTCCGATTCATGCTCTAGGCTGGGAGCTAAAGCTTATTGCTTTTTCAAACACGGTCTACACCTCTCAGGTGCCGAGTTACAGGACGGTGAAAACAGTGAGTTTGTGTTAGACGCGAATCGTGCTCTGATTCATGCTCTAGGCTGGGAGCTAAAGCTTATTGGTTGTTCAAACACGGTCTACTCCTCTCAGGTGCCGAGTTACAGGACGGTGAAAACAGTGAGTTTGTGTTAGACGCGAATCGTGCTCTGATTCATGCTCTAGGCTGGGAGCGCAAGCTTATTGCTTTTTCAAACACGGTCTACACCTCTCAGGTGCCGAGGTACAGGACGGTGAAAACAGTGAGTTTGTGTTAGACGCGAATCGTGCTCTGATTCATGCTCTAGGCTGGGAGCGCAAGCTTATTGCTTTTTCAAACACGGTCTACACCTCTCAGGTGCCGAGTTACAGGACGGTGAAAACAGTGAGTTTGTGTTAGACGCGAATCGTGCTCTAATTCATGCTCTAGGCTGGGAGCTAAAGCTTATTGCTTCTTCAAACACGGTCTACTCCTCTCAGGTGCCGAGTTACAGGACGGTGAAAACAGTGAGTTTGTGTTAGACGCGAATCGTGCTCTGATTCATGCTCTAGGCTGGGAGCGCAAGCTTTTTGCTTTTTCAAACACGGTCTACATCTCTCTGGTGCCGAGTTACAGAACGGTGAAAACAGTGAGTTTGTGTTAGACGCGAATCGTGCTCTGATTCATGCTCTAGGCTGGGAGCGCAAGCGTAATGCTTTTTCAAACACGGTCTACACCTCTCAGGTGCCGAGTTACAGGACGGTGAAAACAGTGAGTTTGTGTTAGACGCGAATCGTGCTCTGATTCATGCTCTAGGCTGGGAGCTAAAGCTTATTGCTTTTTCAAACACGGTCTACACCTCTCAGGTGCCGAGTTACAGGACGGTGAAAACAGTGAGTTTGTGTTAGACGCGAATCGTGCTCTGATTCATGCTCTAGGCTGGGAGCTAAACCTTATTGGTTTTTCAAACACGGTCTACTCCTCTCAGGTGCCGAGTTACAGGACGGTGAAAACAGTGAGTTTGTGTTAGACGCGAATCGTGCTCTGATTCATGCTCTAGGCTGGGAGCGCAAGCGTATTGCTTTTTCAAACACGGTCTACACCTCTCAGGTGCCGAGTTACAGGACGGTGAAAACAGTGAGTTTGTGTTAGACGCGAATCGTGCTCTGATTCATGCTGTAGGCTGGGAGCGCAAGCTTTTTGCTTTTTCAAACACGGTCTACATCTCTCTGGTGCCGAGTTACAGAACGGTGAAAACAGTGAGTTTGTGTTAGACGCGAATCGTGCTCTGATTCATGCTCTAGGCTGGGAGCGCAAGCGTAATGCTTTTTCAAACACGGTCTACACCTCTCAGGTGCCGAGGTACAGGACGGTGAAAACAGTGAGTTTGTGTTAGACGCGAATCGTGCTCTGATTCATGCTCTAGGCTGGGAGCGCAAGCTTATTGCTTTTTCAAACACGGTCTACACCTCTCAGGTGCCGAGTTACAGGACGGTGAAAACAGTGAGTTTGTGTTAGACGCGAATCGTGCTCTGATTCATGCTTTAGGCTGGGAGCGCAAGCTTATTGCTTTTTCAAACACGGTCTACACCTCTCAGGTGCCGAGTTACAGGACGGTGAAAACAGTGAGTTTGTGTTAGACGCGAATCGTGCTCTGATTCATGCTCTAGGCTGGGAGCGCAAGCGTAATGCTTTTTCAAACACGGTCTACACCTCTCAGGTGCCGAGGTACAGGACGGTGAAAACAGTGAGTTTGTGTTAGACGCGAATCGTGCTCTGATTCATGCTCTAGGCTGGGAGCTCAAGCTTATTGCTTT